>NW_027470445.1:0-37934 GCF_051020765.1 Lasioglossum baleicum
ATGTTAACTTTGGAGAATATTTGGAGATGAATGTGATAATACGCGTGAAAACTATTTCATTTTACCGAATGAAGAATGAAATATAGCAAAAAATAATTTCAATATTGTCATCGATGTCGTACATATTTTTTAATTCAAAAAATTTCATTCGAATTATTATTTTTCATCGTTTAGTATACATCGAACGTATCGATAGTAAAGGGTTAATTTCTTCTAATCAAAGTAAATGTTTATTCTTTATGAGAGTGACCTAATGATCTAGTAAACGAAGAACAGTTCACGATGGATCAATATATCAGTATCAATAACAAAATATTCTCAAAATTGAAAGTCTTTCCGTGATTTGAAATTTCCAACCAGATTACTCGCGATAAAGAGAAACTATTTTCTACTAATTTCCATCATCGTGTTTCACGTAAAGTGTTAACTTCTTCTATTCAAAATAAATCTCTATTTTTTGTGAAAGTGATCGATCTAGCAAACGAAGAACAGTTCACGATAAATCGATACCAGAATTTTCAAAATTGAGAGCCTTTCCGTGATTCGAAATTTCCAAAACGAGAGACTATTTTCTACTAATTTCCATCATCGTGTTTCACGTAAAGTGTTAACTTCTTCTATTCAAAATAAATCTCTATTCTTTGTGAAAGTGATCGATCTAGCAAACGAAGAACAGTTCACGATAGATCCACCCACAAATACCGAAAACAGAATTTTCCGAAAACTGAAACTTTTTCCATGATTCGAAATTTCCAACCAGATTACACTCCTTAAAAATATGAAAATTAGTAAAGCACGAAGATTAGATGATTGCAATACAAGTCACACCGAGAAACGTAAACACAGATAACACCAATTTTACAGAAATTTATCGACAATATTAGACCTGACAATATTGTCATAAAATGAGACTAATCTGCCACGTGCTTTGTAACAATCGCGACAAATAAAGTCAGCTAGGATAATATATTTGTAACAGCTTTCAAACACGCGATCCAGCGATTGAATCTCTTTTCTACAAAGTTACCTTTGTGCGAGAATTAACCCCAAGTTCCGCTATATTTTGTATCCTCGTTACAAAATTTCTCGCTGTCAAAAACGTAGAAGATAAATATTACAGACAGAGACAAATATTAATTTCCAATAAGCAAAATTTTAATCAGCTTCGTTTTAATCCTCCAATTACAGGATGCGGATAATTCTCCAAGAATTCGTCGATGTTATTAACGACAGAGTATCCTTGGTAAAATAGAATGAATTCTCTCGGAAGCATTGTTTGCAAATGAACGACAAATAAAGTTAGCTTAGCGTGACATATTTATGATAGCGTTTAAGGGTTGAAACACGCAAGGTGACGATTTAATCTTCCGCCTGTGCAGTTACTTTCTCGCAATAATGAATCATACGTTCCAGTATGGTTTATTGTCTTGCTAAACAACTTTCCTTGGGAAAATATGCGCATATACGAAGTTTCAAATAAATTTGTATGCTTTACTCGAAGTATATGATACGCAAATATACGTATCTCGTTCGTTTTGTATTAAGTCGTCCCATAAATTCCTTCCGATTTTTACTTTTACCATTTAAAATTACACGTCGAATAAATCTTGAAATGTTAAGAAAAAATTTAGTCGCCCTTTTGTTCTACGTTACACGTTAATCATCGATATAGTTTATAAATTGTGACGAGAAATGTAAATATCACCGCGAACGGACTTATGGGACGACCTAATATTTGAAAAATAAATTACAGATCGAAAGTCGATGTAAAGATTTTATTATTTGCTATTTTTCGAAAATAGTTTCACGTTATTGAGAGTTAAACGAATGCGATATAAAGTAACTGAAAGATTATTCTTCTTTTAGTGTTTTCACTTAAATTATTAGGTCGTCCCATAAATTCGTTTCGGTTTTTACTTTTACCATTTAAAATTACACATCGAATAAACCTTGAAATGTTAAGAAAATATTTAGTCGCCCGTTTGTTCTACGACTTCTTCGTTGACAAACACGTTAATCATCGATATAGTTTATAAATTCTGACGAGGAATGTAAATATCACCGCGAACGAACTTATGGGACGACCTAATATTTGAAAAATAAATTACAGATCGAAAGTCGATGTAAAGATTTTATTATTTGCTATTTTTCGAAAATAGTTTCACGTTATTCAGTGTTAAACGCATGCGATATAAAATAACTGAAAGATTATTCTTCTTTTAGAGTTTTCACTTAAATTATTAGGTCGTCCCATAAATTCGTTTCGGTTTTTACTTTTACCATTTAAAATTACACGTCGAATAAACCTTGAAATGTTAAGAAAAAATTTAGTCGCCCTTTTGTTCTACGACTTCTTCGTTGACAAACACGTTAATCATCGATATAGTTTATAAATTCTGACGCGGAATGTAAATATCACTGCGAACGAACTTATGGGACGACCTAATATATAATATACAATTTTAGAAACAGATAGAGGGTTGATTAATTGATATTTTTTTATCAAAGGGATAAATGAAATGCTTTTACCCAAGATTTCATTGTTATTATAATTATTCCCATTGTTGCCGTATTTTAATATCAATTTTCCGGATTGTGGGAATAATTCATGGAAATAGCTTAATTAATCTTAATTATCTACCCTCTTAAATGCCTAACCCTCGGTGTATTCAGGGGTGTAGTGTCACGAGGGGCCTTCTATTGTTATGCTAACGTTGTCATAAGTGAATTTCGTTGCTTACAAATTTTATTTTAACCACGTTTGAATTTTTTTCTCTTTTAATAAACGTAACTGTTCATTTTGCGAATGTTTATTGATAACGATGGTGAAATCTTCGTAAGATAAGTTTAATTTTCTCGTATTTTTTGGAACACTTGCGATAGATGAAGTTAAGTCAGGGTCGTATATTTAGATAATGTTTAAGATAATTGTTAAAACACGCGAGGCTACGATTTAATCTTCTGCACATGAGGAAACTCTTTCGAAAAGTTAATCGTACGTTCCTGAATATTTCATTGACTTATTTTAAAAGATTCGAGAATAAATTGCGGGAATTGTAATTTATTTATTTATAAAATATATAAATCGTAATTACGTGTAAGTAGATTTTATCTTGCAGTCTTGTTTAAAAATATCATTTCTGGTGATACTAATTTCATAGCTTAATAACGCTATGATAAAACGAGAATTTCTAGATTCCGATGATAATTAAATGAAAATATATTATATCAGTCGAAATTAAATTAAAATTTTCTAATGGATATTAAACCGGAATTTTAACTAATAGAATTCTAATGGAATTGTCATGCTAAAATATATTAAATATAATTTTAATCGCATGACGAGTTCGGTTACATTACAGTTTCTTGTAAAATTCCTATTTTATCGATTAAAAACTCTTAAGATCTCCGTGTAAATGATCCAAAACTTTTAAACAATATTATACAACTATCCTTCTGTCACAACAAAAGTCAATAATGAATTTTCAAATATTATATCTAAATTAATATTTAATAATAAATTAATTTACTATTTTAGACTTTCAATAACTTCGAAAATAAAACACCTGGATCCAATTATTTCAATTTATCTCATAATTATACTATACTATCGTCAACATTCTAGCAACAGATAAGGAAGCACACCAGATTTCTCAGTATTAAAATCAAAAAGCTCAGCCAGAAAATCTATTTGTCAAGCCTCGATTTTTCACAACTGATTTTTCAGTTTCTAAGCAAATCAGTCTTGACTTTTATCTGGATAAAAGCTAGTGAAAACGAGTGAGAGATTGCTATTCGATCGAAGCAAAAATGAAGATCGGAAATCAGTGGACTCTGACTAGATTAGTAATTATAATTAAAATAAAAAGCTCGGTTGAGAAATCTATTTCTCAAGTCTTGATTTTTCACAACTGATTTTTTAGTTTCTAAACAAATTAATCTTGACTTTTATCTGCATAGAAGCCAGCGAAAACGAGTAAGAAATTGTTGTTCGATCGAAGGAACAACGGAGATCGAAAAGCAGTGGAATCTGACTGGTTTGGTAATTGGTAATTATTATATAATTAAAATCAAAAAGCTCATCTAGAAAACCTATTTGTCAAGTCCCAATTTTTCACAGTCGTTTCTAACCAAATCAATCTTGACTTTTATCTGGATAATAGCTAGTGAAAACGAGTGAGAGATTGCTATTCGATCGAAGGAACAATGAAGATCGGAAAGCAGTGGATTTTGACTGGTTTAGTAATTCTAATTAAAATTAAAAAGCTCATCTAAAACAAACTATTTATCAAGCCTCGATTTTTCACAGTCGTTTCTAACCAAATAAATCTTGACTTTCATCTGGATAGAATCTAGTAAAAACGAGTGAAAGATTGTTGTTCCATCGAAGAAACAATGAAGATCGGAAAGCAGTGGATTCTGACTGATTTAATAATTCTAATTAAAATCAGAAAGCTCGGTTAAAAAATTTATTTCCCAAACCTCGATTTTTCACAACAACTAATTTTTCAGTTTCTAACCAAATCAATCTTGACTTTTATCTGCATAGAAGCTAATGAAAACGAGTGAAAGATTGCTGTTCGATCGACGGAACAATGAAGATCGGAAAGCAGTGGACTGGTTTGGTAATTCTAATTAAATTCAGAAAGCTCAATTAAAAAATCTATTTCTCAAGCCTCGATTTTTCATACAACAACTGATTTTTTAGTTCTTAACCAAATTAATCTTGACTTTTATCTGGATAGAAGCTAGCGAAAACGATTATGAAATTGTTATTTGATCGAAGGAACAATGAAGATCGGAAAGCAGTGGACTGGTTTGGTAATTCTAATTAAATTCAGAAAGTTCAATTAAAAAATCTATTTCTCAAGCCTCGATTTTTCATACAAGAACTGATTTTTTAGTTCTTAACCAAATCAATCTTGACTTTTATCTGGATAGAAGCAAGTGAAAACGAGTGAATTATTGCCGTTCGATCGAAAGAACAATGAAGATCGGAAAGCAGTGGACTGGTTTGGTAATTCTAATATGAAGAGTTGGGAAGTAAGAGAGGTGGCCGTTTAACTGTGACGAAGGTGGACTGTGCTAGAAGGAGAATCTCTACTTGGCATGTCTGACCAGTCGCTGGCTGCGACTACTGCCGGCACGAGCTTGTCCAATCCCCTAAGTTCGCGCTGGCGAAATAGGCGAAATTCGATTCCATCGCAGAGGAAAGCACACGTTTCCACTAAGAACGAAGGAAAAGTTCGGTGATCGAGGTCCGTCTCACAAAGGAAAGAAACTCTGGCCACCTATACGGGCTGGAGTCAAAGGGGAAGAAAGTTGCTTGCTCTATATATATATATATATACAGGGTGTCCAGTTGCATATAGACAGAACATCAGGTATGGATTGTGCACAGTGAAATAGGAAAGAAATTTCTACCAATCTATTTTCTATATTTTTTCTCTAGTTCCTTTTTTTAATTTATTTATTTCTCCAAGGAATATCGTGATTATATATATACAGGGTGTCTACTTGTGTGAAGGTGGTATATAAGGTTTGAATTTTACATAATGAAGTAAGAAAGAAATTCCTACGAACCTATTCCCTATATTTTTTCTCTAGTTTCTTTTTTTAATTTATTTATTTTTTCGAGGAATTATATATCGTGATTATATATATACAATGTGCCCAGTTATATAAAGGCGGTATATAAGGTATGGATTGTGCACAGTGAAATAGGCAAGAAATTTCTACCAATCTATTTTCTATATTTTTTCTCTAGCTTCTTTTTTTAATTTATTTATTTCTTCGAGGAATTATATATCGTGATTATATATATACAGGGTGTTTACTTCTATGAAAGTGGTATATAAGGTTTTAATTATACATAGTGAAGTAAGAAAGAAATTTCTACCAATCTATTTTCTATATTTTTTCCCTAGTTTCTTTTTTTAATTTAATTATTTTCCTAAGGAATGTCATAATTATATATATATACAAGATGTCCAGTTATATAAAGGCGGTATATAAGATATGGATTTTGCACAGTGAAGTAAGAAAGAAATTCCTACAAACCCATTTCTTATATTTCTTTCCTAGTTTATTTTTTTAATTTATTTATTTTTTCGAGGAATTATATATCGTGATTATATATATACAAGGTGTTAACTTCTATGAAAATGGTGTATATGGTTTGAATTTTACATAATGAAGTAAGAAAGAAATTCCTACTAATCTATTCCCTATATTTTTTCTCTAGTTTCTTTTTTTAATTTATTTTTTTATTTTTCCAAGGAATTCTATATCTATAGGGTGTCCAGTTATATGAACGCGGTATATAAAATTTTACAGAGTGAAGGAAGAAAGAAATTTCTACCAACCTATTCTCTATATATTTTTTCTCCAGTTTCTTTTTTTAATTTATTTATTTCTCCAAGGAATTCTATATCTGTAGGGTATCCAGTTATATAAAAGTTGTATATAAGGTGTATATAGTGGTATATAAGTGTTCTTATTTCTACACAGTGAAGTAAGAAAGAAATTCCTCCAAATCTATTCTCTATATTTTTTTTCTAGTTTCTTTTTTTAATTTACTTATTTCTGCAAGGAATATCGTGATTACATATATATTATACAGGGTGTCCGGTTATATAAAGACGGTATATAAGGTATGGATTTTGCACAGTGAAGTAAGAAAGAAATTCCTACGAACCTATTCTCTACATTTCTCCCCTGCTTCCTTTTATAATTTATCTTTTTATTTATTTATTTCTGTAAGGAATTCGAGAAACTAGGTTGAAGCAAGAGAGTAGTATGGAAAGGGATTTGTACGCAGTTACATGAAGTTCGGTTGGTAAAATCTGTGTTGCAATTGAAGAGGATAATGTCTTTTAAATCTAGAGTCGTGGTCAGTACTGTCCATCAGCTGAGTAATTAGAGGGTTTGGGTGAACAGCTAGGTAAATGGAATAGGAACTGGTAAATTTTGAGTGTTCTGGTTTCAGACCGGGTATATGCGAGTCACGATGAATTCTTTTATCTGTAACATATGACGAAGAATCAATTTTTATATTTGTCTAAGTTGGGACGAATTGTCGAGATATTAATAGTAGGATATTATTACAATATTATTGGAATATTCTCAAGATATTATTATTGGGGTATTATTAAGATATTGTTAAAATATTATTATTAGGATATTATTACAATTATTATTATTATTATTAATATATTAATTACTATTCTCAAAATATTATTATTTGGGTATTATTAAAATATTATTAAGATATTATTATTAGGATATTATTAGGATAATATTAAGATATACTCAAAATATTATTATTAGCATACTATTAGGATATTCTCAAGATATTATTATTAGGGTATTAAGATATTGTTAAGATATTATTATTAGGATATTATTAAGATACTATTAAATATACTCAGAATATTATTATTAGGGTATTATTAAGATATTGTTAAGATATCATTATTAGGATATTATTAGAATACTATTAAGATATACTCAAAATATTAATATTAGGGTATAATTAGGATATTGTTGAAATATTATTATTAAGATATTATTGTGGTATTGTTAAGCTACTATTATTAGGATTATTATTAAGATATCATTGGAACACTATTAGGATACACCAAACATATTATTATTAGAATATTTTAAAATATCGTTGAAACATTATTAACTCTATTCGTATCATTCACATCATACATATACCAAGCATCAAACGCTTTTCACAAATTCCTACGATTCTATTTTTACCTTATCTGGGCTGCAGAAGCACTGCCATTTAAACTTCAATTCCATTTTAAAAAACAGGAGAAAGTCAAATCGAGCTAAACCTGGCGAGTATAGTGGTCCGGCATCTTGTTTGCCGTTGAAAATGCTCGCCTTGCAAAACTCGTGTGTGCAGAAGCGTTGCCGTGTTACAAGAGCCAGTTTTTGTTGCTCCACGGTTGCAATTTTTTCAAACATCCTCGTCCTCGAAATATTACAATAAAACTTTCCTCCGATTCTCCGATCAGCGGAAAAAAATTGTGTAAACATTTCTACGATATTATATTTCTAAAAACAAAATGCAACATAGCTTTCTTCACCGATAAGATTCGAATCAATTCTCAAATATTATTAACCCCTTGACATACAAATTAAATACACTTTATATGATTGAAAAATACTATTTTATTTCGCTAAGTTGAACTAGAGTAAGGAAGGTGAAAAGAGTAATAAAATTTTTGAAAAATATTAGATTTCTATTGATCAGATAGATAAATTTTATAGATTTGATAGATTTTATTGATAAAATTTTGAAAAATAGTAGATTTTTATTGGTCGGATAGATAAATTTTATAGATTAATAGAGTTTATTGATAAAATTTTTGAAAAATATTAGATTTTTATCGTTCAGATAGATAAATTTTATAGATTCAATAGATTTTATTGATAAAATTTTTGAAAAATAGTAGATTTTTATTGATGAGATAGATAAATTTTATAGATTTGATAGATTTTATTGATAAAATTTTGGAAAAATAATAGATTCTTATTGATAAGATTGATTCATAAAATTTATCTCTTGACACACAATGGAGAAAAATATTTAACAAAGTCAAAGACAGTCTTTGAAATAAATCACAAATCTAACTCGTCATTGTACCTTAAGGGGTTAAAATGAACCAAATTTCGTTGAAAACTCGATTCGTGTTGCAGCCATCACGAAATCAATGAAGCGTTTTAAATGTTTCTGTGACAAAACTTTTGAAATTTGACACGAGACTTCACGGTTGCCTTTTGTTCGGACATAAAGTTCATTTTTTAAATGTCACAACTGCACGATCACTCTTCTCTTTCTATAGTTAATTTCTCGCGACACGTCGGTATGACACTTGGCATACTGATGCATAAGGGCGTAGAGAAGTGATCCATAAAGCCAATAAACATTATCCCGCATCAACGATGATCAACAGAGTTCGGATTCTTTCTCATTGCAACATCTATTTAAACTAGAGCATCGCCGCTTTGAGCAATTTCCCTGCAACTACATAACCGACTATTACAACACGAGACAACGTGTAACTTGGAAATAAGGTCGCACAGAGCACGTGTTTACACGACCTTTTTTCTTATTTTAATATATCACATTCGTATCTGCAGTATATTAGGTCGTTCGGAAAGTCGTTTCGTTTTTTTTGGTGAAAATGAAACACGATTTTTTTACAGTGATGAACAGAAAAGAAGTAGAATTTTTGAAAAACAGAATAATGAAAAACATTGGTGTAACGATAGTACGAATATTAGAAGAAGAATCACAAAGTCGAATGATTAGGATGGAATTTTTAACGAAAGTTAGAAGAACAATGATTTACACCATGGTAAGTTTAGTATATTAAATGAGATTAACGCTAGAACTACGAAGAACGGTCTGAAATGCATAGCTAAAGTTTAGTTAACGAAGTTACGGAGATTAATGATCGATATCGTGTTTGAAATAATGCAACTGTATAAATTATTGGGTCGTTCGGAAAGTCGTTTCGTTTTTTTCGGTGAAAATGAAACGCGATTTTTTTTTAAAGCGATGAACAGGAAAGAAGTAGAATCTTTAAAAAACAGAATAATGGAAGACATTGGTGCAACGATAGTACGAATATTAGAAGAAAAATCGCAAAGTCGTGTGATTAGGAAAAATGTTGAAGATGGAATTTTTAATGAAAGTTTGAAGAACAATGATTTACACCAAGGCAAGTTTAGTATTAAATTAGATTAACGCTAGAACTACGAAGAACGGTCTGAAATGCATAGCTAAAGTTTAGTTAACGAAGTTACGGAGATATAATGATCGATATCGCGTTTGAAATAGTGCAACTGTATAAATTATTGGGTTGTTCGGAAAGTAATTTCGTTTTTTCTTGGTGAAAATGAAACACGATTTTTTTAGAGCGACGTTTCACGCGATCACGAACGGTCGAATTCGACGAATTTCACCTCTAGGCAATCTCGCGAGTCGTTATTCCGCGGTTCGCATCTATCGATGCCTTTATTTCGTCTTCATCCGCTTCGACGGGCCTTCCAGAACGCGGTGCGTCTTCGACATCGAAATTGCCCGAACGAAATTTTGCAAACGAATTTTGGCATCGTCGTTCGGTCGATACATCTTCTCCGTACGCGTCGCGTAATTTTCGCCTCGCTTCAACCGCGTTTTTACCTTTTCGATGGTAAAAGAGCGAAACACGCCGAAAATGCCGCTCTCGATTTTCCATCTTTGACAGGGCACCGAACGAAAACTATAGCGAAGAATCGAACGAAATTTTTCACAAACGAGCCTTGCTATATCGGCTGTCGAAATATATAACGATTACGCGGCTTAAGCGCGAAGTTGGTTGTGAAAAAATACAATTAGGTCCTCTATTGAGAAAAAACGAAATTACTTTCCGAACGACCCAATAATTGCTTCGAACGTTATAGTACATTCGTTAATAATTAAGCAATAATTAAGCTTTGACTGATATCTAAACTTCACCTAGATTAGATTCTGCCATAAAATAGTGGAATTAAATGTATTGTTCATTAAATTTATTAATATTAATATTTAATATTTACATTATTAATAAATTAAGTTAAATTCGAATCCTAATTTAATTCGTTAATTATCAATTTATTACTACTATATTTAAATATTTTAATTACTCAAAATGATAATTTTTAGTCCATGTTTATCGAAGATACGTGGTGGCGCTAGTGAGTTAAGCGAAAAATCATTTTAAGATTGCCAAACTCGCTCGTGAAAGGGTTGAAAAATAATATTTAATATACACGGAACTATTATGGCAGACTATAACGTAAAGTCTTTGGTTTGAAGAAATAAAACGAGATTATGGTGATTAAAAACGGTGTACTACATCAGAGGCCGGTAAAACGAAGGAAGGAAAAGAAAAGGAAAAGAAGGTAGAAGGGAAACTCGCTTGGCTCTCTCACATCGTTTTCTTCGCTCTCATTCTCGCACACAGGGATGAATTGAGGAACGAGTAGGCCCCTATCCGTGCTCCATAAAGGAATTTCATCGAATTATTTTCGATCGCAACTGTAACGATGATAAAAGACAGAAGTAACGCTTTTTGTAAGTTTTTATACGTATCTAACACCTTTTCTTCTATTAAATCGACCTTCCACCTCATTTCGAGACCGTTATTATGTCAATAATTGTAATAAAACGCAGCTATGGATTATGTCAACTATATCTTACAGCTGAGACACATACTTGACGTAAAGGAAACTGATCGAATTATTTTCAATCGCAACAGTGACAACCTTTTATGCTATTTCGAGGTCTTCGACTATGTCAATAATTGTAATAAAACAGATGTCGTAAAGGAATTTGTTCGAATTACTTTCAATTAGAACAGTAACAATGATACAAAATAAAAGTAACTCTTTTCACACGTATTTAATATTTTTTCTCCTATTAAATGAAGCTTCTATCTCATTTCGAGATCCTTAATTGTGTCAATAATTGTAATAAAATGCAACAATGGATTATGTCAACTATATCTTACAACTCACAGATGCAGATATCGCAAAGGAATTTGATCGAGAAAAGAATTTATTTTCAACTGCAACAGTAACAATGGTATAAAATAAAAGTAACTCTTTTCACACGTATTTAATACTTTTTCTCCTATTAAATGAATCTTCTATCTCATTTCTAGACCCTTAATTATGTCAATAACTCTAATAAAACGCAACAATGGATTATGTCAACTATATCTTACAATTCACCCACACAAATTTCACAAAGTAATTTGATCGAATTATTATTTCAATCGAAGTAGTGACAACCTTTTATGATATTTCAAGGCCTTTGATTATGTCAATAATTATAATAAAACACCACGATGACCTATGCCGACTATATCTTACAATTCACACCTACAGATATCACAAAGAAATTTGTTCGGATTATTTTCAACCATAACACTTTCAATTTACAACAATTACAGCACTATTAAATGAACCTTCCATTTCATTTCGAGACCCTTAATTATGTCAATAATTGTAATAAAACACTGCGATGATCTATGCCAACTATATCTTAAAATTCACACATGCAGATATTGTAAAAGAATATGTTCGAAATGTTTTTTATTATTTTTTATTATTATAACAGTAATAATAATGTAAAATCAAAGTAACTTTTTTCACACGTATTTAATATTTTTTCTTCTATTAAATAAAGCTTTTATCTCATTTCTAGACCCTTAATTATGTCAATAATTGTAATAAAACGCAGCAATGAGTTATATCAACTATATCTTCCAGCTCACAGATGCAGATATCGCAAAGGAATTTGATCGAGAAAAGAATTCATTTTCAACTGCAACAGTAACAATGGTATAAAATAAAAGTAACTCTTTTCACACGTATTTAATACTTTTTCTCCTATTAAATAAACCTTCTATCTCATTTCTAGACCCTTAATTATGTCAATAACTCTAATAAAACGCAGCGATGGATTATGTCAACTATATCTTACAGCTCACCCACACAAATTTCACAAAGTAATTTGATCGAATTATTATTTCAATCGAAGTAGTGACAACCTTTTATGATATTTCAAGGCCTTTGATTATGTCAATAATTATAATAAAACACCACGATGACCTATGCCGACTATATCTTACAATTCACACATGCAAATATCGTAAAGGAATTTGTCCAGATTATTTTCAATTACAACACTTTTTCCTATTAAATAAACCTTCCATCTCATTTCGAGGCCCACGATTATATAAAAAATTCTAATAAAACGCAGCAATGAGTTATATCAACTATATCCTCCAACTCACGCATACAAATGTGACAAACATCGGACATATGACTCGTAATTACATAGAAATCTGATGTCTGTTGGGGAGATGATCGATGTATCGTTAAGTCTGACCGAAGTATCGATAAAGTATCGATAAGGTATCGTTCGGACCGGACACACGCAACCGGACACCCTGTATATCTGGTCAAAGGGTTTTCGCCGGAGGCAGTGCCAATCAAACCGAACCTTTAGCCTTTCGATCAGCCCCCGTCTCTCTCCACTCTCGCGTTATAATTACCGTGGCGGTAATGACTAGCAGTAGGTTAGGGCACGTGTGAATGCCATTTTACGCTCGGGTTATAATTTCCGATTACCAACGCCGCTACTTCTCCTCGTAGTTTCTGCCAACCCTTGTAAGAAGACGCGCCAACTGCCAGTGAAGTTTCCAACGGTGTTAATTACGAAGTCAAAGCCGGCCAAGTTTCCGTGTGTACAGAAATTGTATCGTCGGTGACCGTGCTTTAGAAAAATCACCATCATTTCCTCTTGATAGTTTCATCACTGATCCGAGAAATTCCCATTTCGATTCGCCAACTTTAGATCTGGTCAACTCGTTTCGTCACTTGAAATAAATTTTCATTAATCGAGACTAGTAACATTCTAAATTAAAATATCACGTGACAGAGAAATATTTTCTAATTTATTCAAATGTCTAATCCGTTGAATATCTGGAAACAAAATCACTATCATTTCCTCTTGATAGTTTCATCACTGATCCGAGAAATTCCCATTTCGATTCGCCAACTTTAGATCTGGTCAACTCGTTTCGTGAGTTGAAATAAATTTTCATTAATCGAGACTAGTAACATTCTAAATTAAAACATCACGTGACAGAGAAATATTTTCTAATTTATTCCAATGTCTAATCTCTTGAATATCTGGAAACAAAATCACTATCATTTCCTTTTGATTGTTCTTCCACTGATCCGAGAAATTCCCATTTCGATTCGCCAATTTTGGATCTGGTCAACTCGTTTCGTCACTTGAAATAAATTTTCATTAATCGAGACTAGTAACATTCTAAATTAAAATATCACGTGACAGAGAAATATTTTCTAATTTATTCAAATGTCTAATCCGTTGAATATCTGGAAACAAAATCACTATCATTTCCTCTTGATTGTTCTTTCACTGATCCGAGAAATTCCCGTATCGATTCAAATTTTGGACTCGGTCAGCTTGTTTAATAAGTTTAAATAAATTTTCGCTAATCGTGATTAATAAAATTAGAAATATTTGGTAATTTATTCAAATGTCTAATTCGTTGAATATCTGTAAACAAAATCATTATAATTTCCTCTTCATACTTCCTTCACTGATCCGAGAAATTCCCGTTTCGATTCGCAAATTTTGGGCCCGGTCACCTCGTTCAATAAGTCTAAATAAATTTTCATTAATCGAGATTAATAAAATTAGAAATATTTTCTAATTTATTCTAATGTCTAATCCTTTGAATAACCCCTCAAAATTTAAATTGCCCTATTTTTTAGTCGAAGGAAATTTCGAATAAAACGCTTAAAAGCGTTGGGAGTTGCTGGTAACAAATTTGAAATATAATTCAAAGTGCAATGCGTTAAAAAATCGTCACCCCGACATTTCTCCTCACAACCACCTTACACTCAGATATAACCCACGAAAAACCTCCAAACAATTTCTGCATCCCCCTTCACCCCTCAAAATTTAAATTGCCCTATTTTTTAGTCGAAGGAAATTTCGAATAAAACGTTTAAAAGCGTCGGAAGTTGCTGGTAACAAATTTGAAATATAATTCCGAATACCAAGGGTTGAAGAAATCGTTAACCCTGACGTTTCATTTTACAACCTCGAAGAAGAAACACGCGAAAAACCTCAAAATACTTTCCAAATCCCACCCTCTCTCACCCTCTCTCAAAAAATTGCTCTATTCCTTAATTGAAGCAAATTTCGAATAAAACGCTCAAAAGTGTCGGGAGTTGTTGGTAACAAATTTGAAATATAATTCAAAGTGAAAGCGTTAAAAAAATCGTCACCTCGACGTTTCTCCTTACAACCACCTTACACACAGATATAACCCACGAAAAACTTCAAAATACTTTCGAAACCCTTCCCACCCCCATAAAAAACCCGCTCCCTATAGTATCACAGATTTTTTCGATCGAAAACCCAAAAACCCAAGGATTTTCTTACCAAGGGATGTATCGAATAATCGATGCGGCGCGTGCATCTGTGACGTCAGAAGGGTGGAATTCGCCAGCATTGCGCTCGGTACTGGAGCAAATCACTCGGTAATTAAAATACATTTCGCTGATTCGAGCGTGCACACAGGATTCCTGGAATATCGCATCCGTGACAGAGAAGGGTGGCTGTTTATTCGGAGAAAAATTCGGCTGCCTCTCGAGGACCTCGCTCCCTTTCTCTCCCACTTCCACGGATTAACCCTTCGAGGACGAGAAACGAAGCTAACGATAGATCGAGTGTATGCTGAATAATTAACCCCTTGCGGACGACGACTTGTTCGGGCGGCAACGGTGGTCATGGATGACCGGAGCCTTTCGACTTTTTACAATTGTAAAAAACTAAATGAAAATCGAGAGTTAGCGTGTTTGAATATGGCCGATGTATAGAAGATACGTTGAAATAAAACGTGCCCTATCGAACGATTAAAATTTTTTATTAGAACAATAAAGAATAACAAAACGTTAGAATAAATCTTGCATCTAACGGTGCGCTTTGTTAAAGCGCTCCAAACATAAATGCAGCGCACCGATACAATCCGGACGATAAGCGGTCACCTTCTTGGTCTTATTTTTAGCAATTTTTCACCCAAATAGTTTGGAATTTTTTTTCTAACATTCCCTGCAAAATTTTCGTTCCAGGTACGCTCGTCCTTCTTTTTTTTGCAATTCGTGCCGTAATCTTCGTCGAACCGTTACTAAGGCGCCACGGTGGTCACCCGTGACCACCAGTAAGAGAAACGCTCCATTTGATAAAAATATTGCCTTCTAACATCGATTCGTTATTATTTTCCCATTATATGCTTTGAATAGTAAAAATAATACCGTCGCGTCCTGGGCTAAACATATGATTTCGGCGTGGCAGTCAAAGGGTTAGAAACAAGAATCGGGGTAAATTTTCTGAATTAAAAGACACGCGCCACATCGATGATAACGCTAAAATTCTCGTTATATTCCAAACAAGGTTTACTGTAGAAAATACAAAATTTCTATGGACGTTTTGACTTTCGTCCTGAAAGGATTAATAAACCATCTCGCGACCGATACACACACTCCTGGAGAACAAGAGAAAGAGAGAGAGAGAGATAGGAGAGAAAAGGAGGGAGAGATAGAAACGAAAATAAAAATAGGCAGATAGCGGAAGGTAATCCGGAGCGGAAGAAAATGACGCGGTCGAAGAAAGTGGAATCACGTTGCCGAGGAACACCCTGGATCAATACCCTCCGTCGCCTGTTGCGAGATTATACCTTTTCCTTCTCCTTTTTCCCGCTTCCCGTATTTACGGCCGCCAACCAGAGCCAGATAAAAATATCTTCGTCTGATCGCGCGCTGCGCTGATAAGTACGCGGGCTTTTTACTAATAACCGGCAGCAACCGGCGCGTGTGCCGGTCTTAATCTCGTCGCCGCGATTAAAAAGGAGAATTCTTCTTCTTATTCTTCGTCGCGGTCTTCCGAGGAAGGCAGATAAGGACGCAGGATGCAAACCGAATATCAATTTCGACGGAGAGAGGGCTTTCAGTTTAATGAAAACGCCTGAATCGCGAACCGGATCGAACAAGTTTCGATCGCAGCTGGTAATTATCAGGGAACTCAGACGAGAAACGTAACAGGTTGCTAAAAACACGGTAGCTGCGAATTATACGATTGAGAAAGGACAGAGAGTGAAAGAGAGAGAGAGAGTGGTTACTCTCTTTGGTGATGGGGTTAGAATTATGTGAAAATGTGATTCGTGGCTCGCAAGCTTTGTTTGCGAAATTTTATTGCACGTGAAGAACAGTGGATGAGCTAAGTTTGTGAGAACAGGTGTCGATATATGAAAATTTATGGAAAATATATACGATATATAATGTGATAATAAGATTGCGAAAATTGATTACTAGAGCTTTTCACCAATAGGGACCAAGACTTCTATGAGAAGCGCATTAGGAAGTTAACACTAGGTTTACGGACGTTTTTGAATACCTATCTTTATGGACACCGGTCAGATTTACGGGTAAAGAAAGTCACGTATTTTCTTCAACACTAGGTTTACGGGGGTTTTTGTTTACCTATTTCTAAGGACACCTGATAGATTTAGGGTAAAGGAAACCACGTATTTTGTTTAAAAAGCAAACGGTGGGTTTAATTTGAAAAGAATCGCAATATTAACAGACTTAATATAAGTTATTTAAATCTGTTAATATCGTGTAATTGAAACAACCCATCTGTCAAATTCACGGGTCCTGTAAATCTAGTATTAAGAACCTTTAACCCTTTGCAGTCGGCAGTTTCGTAGTTACTTTTTCGTACGAGAATTTAAAGTCGATATATAGATATCAAAGCGCACGGTATTTGTTAAAACCGATTTGTTGCGTTTAATAGTACATATAACACGTAAGAATATAAAATTAAAAATCTCTGTAATGTTCTAAAGTCGACTTTTACGATTTAAAAACGTCCTTGTAACGCAAAGGATTAAAATGGCAACAAATTGTAGAAAAAAAGGGTGCAATTTGTCCGAATTGGACAATTCTAAACGTGTTAAATAAAGTGTTGAAATTCACGTAAAAAGTAACCGATTTCTAATAAAAATCCCGTCCCATTAATAAATTTCTCCTCTTAAAATTAACATAATCGAAACCTTTTTGCAAAACTATGAGATTTTAAATGCACATTTTCGTTGTTACATGTGTGCAACGAAGTGCAGTTCTTTTTGAGAGATTTCGTATTTTTTTTCGCGTTTATAGTAATTATATACAAAGTTCCAAATTATTAAATCAAAGAATATACGAAGATTCGAAAATGTTTAAGAAAGTAAACTTTACAGGGTATTACAGATTAGAGAAATTGCAGATACTAATGGATATTGCAGATTAGGGAAATTATAGATACTAATGGATGTCACAGATTAGAAAAAGTCGTTAAAAATCATCAAAATTAAGAAACCTGTTTAATTACGTTTGATGGCTTTCATAGACCACCCTGTATAATTCCTGCGATATTTTAAAAACACGTGTCCAATTTTCGGGTTTTTATATAGCATTAAAATTTCGGGCGAGCGGATTAAACCCTTATACTACAATAACGAGCGTAACTCACGGTGAGTTTTTCCTGCTAGACCCCATAAACACGAATTACACTCGCGTTAGACTAAAGTCACATTTAACGTATTTCAACACGAGGGAGAATTTGTGTACGTCCTAAAAATTTGTATAACTTCGTCGCGAACGGAATGATGAAAATATAGCAGCGAATTAAATTGAAATAATTTTGCAACGCGCAGTTTCACACGATTAAATCATATTTCAAACCAAAGAGAGACAAAAAAGATTCCGTTCGAGAATAACGATTAATCGCGACATCTGTTGGAGAAAATTGACGGGACGTATATCGATCTGTTTTATCGATTGCATATTCGCACACCCGCCATCTGTCCACGAATTTTTACATCGAATTTACTTAGAATTTTCTGTGAGAAGCCAATAATACCCATTTCGCGTTATTTTCAACACCCATAGCTAGAATTATTGAATCATAGTAATAAATTTCATGGAATTCACTATCGATCTGTTTTATCGATTGCATATTTTCGTACTGCCTTCTCTCCAGGAATTTTTATATAGAATTTACTTCGAATTTACTTCGAATTCACTGTAAGAACCCCACAATAACTATTTCGCATTATTTTTAACAACCAAAGCAAGAATTATCGAAACAAAGTAGTAAATTCCATGGAATTCAATATTGATCTGTTTTATCGATTGCATATTTACGTACTGCCATCTCTTTACGAATTTTTATTTCGAATTTACTTGGAATTTACTTCGAATTCTCTGTGAGAACCCAATAATATCTATTTCGCGTTATTTTTAACACCCATAGCTAGAATTATTGAATCATAGTAATAAATTCCACGGAATTCAATATCGATCTGCTTTATCGATTGCATATTCACACACCGCCATCTGTCCACGAATTTTTACTTCGAATTTACTTCGAATTCCCTGTAAGAACCCCTGTAAGAACCCCACAATACCTCTTTCCGCATTATTTTTAACAACCACAGCGAGAATTATCGAAACAAAGTAATGAATTCCATGGAATTCAATATCGATCTGTTTTATCGATTGTATATTCGCACACCGCCATCTCTCCACGAATTTTAACTTCGAATTTACTTCGATTTCCCTGTAAAAGCCCAATAATACTCATTTCGCGTTATGTTTAACAACCATAGCGAGAATTATCGAACCACAGTAGTAAATTCCATGGAATTCACTATCGATCTTTCTTATCGATTGCATATTCACGTACCGCCATTTATCCACGAATTTTTACTTCGAATTTACTTCGATTTCCCTGTGAGAACCCCATAATACCCATTTCACGTTATTTTTAACAACCACAGCGACCATAATTGAACCACAGTAATAAATTTCAAGGAATTCAATATCGATCTTTCTTATCGATTGCATATTCACGTACCGCCATCTGTCCACGAATTTTTACTTCGAATTCCATATAAGAACCCTGTAACAGCCATTTCGCGCTATTTTTAACAAGCAGAACTAGAATTATCGATGCACAGTAATAAATTCGATGGAATTGAAGAAAAATATCCTCGAAATGGGTTAGACGAGTTACGAAACGGGCTAATAATGCAGTTTACCTTAGCGCTGCATAACCGAGTGAGCTATCGATACGCAAAAGAGCTCTAGTCGCGGTTCCCTCTGTTTATTCGGCCGAAAAAAGTTAATCGCGGAAAGTTGCCGGGGAATGCCGCGGTCGGCGCATTCGCAGTAGGACAAATAAAGGAAATGGCGCGGAACAGATGACGAAGTGCCGCGAAGATTCGGACAAAAGTTTGGTCCTCGGTTGGCAAGAAGCGTGGAAGAAACCAGCGGGTTGGGAGGATCCAGGGATGCAAGCTACGAAATTACGCGCCTTCCGAACGGAGCTTTTCGCATCTCCGCGAAATAACGAACGAGCATGATTTATTCCCTGGCACGTGTCGTTTTCTCACGCGAGAATCGCCGGGAATCCTGCGTCGGATACTTCCGAGTTACCCTCTGATATCCTGGGTGTTTCGATCGAATGTAGCTCACCTTTCGATGATAAGGATTCGATAACGCGTGTCGTGTAAGATGGTCTGTTGATTGGAGTATATGGTAAGGAATAGGAGGTATGAATAATGGCGGAGGACGGTGGGAATGATGGTGAATTTCTAGGAAGAATTGTGAACCTGTTTGAGTTTGGAATTTATTTAGAAATTATGGAGGGAATGACGTTGAATCTCTAGGAATATTTACGAACTACTTTGAACTTGGAATTCATTTAGTAGTTATGGTGAGAATGATGTTGAATTCCTAGGAACACTTGTGAATCTCTTTGAATTTGAAATTTACCGAGTGGCGATGGTGAGAATGATGTTGAACCCCTAGGAACACTCGCGAACCTCTTTGAATTTGGAATTCACCTAGTAGTTATGGTGAGAATGACGTTGAATCTTTAGGAATACTTACGAACCACTTTGAATTTGGAATTTACCTAGTAGTTATGGTGAGAATGATGTTGAACCCCTAGGAACACTCGCAAACCTCTTTGAATTTGGAATTCACCTAGTAGTTATGGTGAGAATGATATATCGTACCCCTAGGAACACTCAGAAACCTCTTTGAACTTGGAATTCACGTAATAGTAGGTGAGAATAACGTCGAACCCATAGAAACACTCACGAACCTCTTTGAACTTGAAATTCACCTAGTAGTGATGGTGAGAATGACGTAAGAAAATCTTCGAATCTTCTTGAATTTGGAATCTATGTAAGAGTAATGGTGAGAATGACGTGAGAAAATCTTCGAATCTTCTTGAATTTGGAATCTATCTAAGAGCAATGGTGAGAATGACGTGAGAAAATCTTCGAATCTTCTTGGATTTGGGATCTATTTAGTAGCAATGGTGAGAATAAGGTAAGAAAATCCTCAAACCTCCTTAAACTTGGTATCAACCTAGTGCTAATGGTGAGAATGACGTGAGAAAATCCTCAAATCTCCTAAGACTTGGAATCTACCTAGTGACGATTGTGAGAACGACGTGAGAATATCTTCAAATCTCTTTAAACTTGGAATCGACCTAGTGCCGATAGTAAGAATGACGTAAGAAAATCCACAAACCTCCTTAAACTGGTAATCTACTTAGTTGCGATTGTGAGAATGACGCGAGAAAATCCTCGAATCTCCTTAAACCTGGAATCTACCTAGTGACAATGGTGGGAATGACGTGAGAAAATCCTCAAACTTCCTCAAACTCAGATCTACGTATTGGCGACGTCATTTTAACCCATTCACTGCCAACAACGAGATATCACTTAGTAGATTGCGATTTGTCACGGAATAAGTTCACAACCGTTTGAATTAGAAACTATTAAAAAAGGTAAATGCCATTTATCACTATATCTGAAACTATATATTACTAGACTCTTTGAAATTCATCTGAAATAAAATCTAGACGCCTAAAGCGAAACGCTCTAAATTTTATTGTCAGTTAATCGGTTAAAGAAGCTCGACAATTTTTTTTCGCAAGTCCTCGGTAAACCCTACCTTGTTTCCTAGCCATAAAATTTCCAAAAATTCCAATAATATCCTTGTTTCATTTTAAAAGAGGGCCTACTAATTAGCCTTACTAACGAATGCATCAAACACTATTGCATCGAACACTAAGATGCACTACCACCCCTTTCAAACGCTATCCGACACATCAAAACAAATGGAGACGTGTTAATAGTCTGATGGAAATCAAAGAATGAGAGGTTTCGTTGAAATATCGGCTTAAATACCATTTTATCGCTATATCTGAAACTAAATATTACTAGACTATTTAAAATAAAATTTTCACGCCTAAAACAAAACGCTCTAAATTTTCCTGTCAGTGAATCGGTTAAGAAAGTTCGAGAATTTTTTCACGAATCCTCGGTAAACCCTTGTTTTCTATACGCAAAATATCAAAAAATTCCAATAATAATTTAATTAATTTTAAAACAGGGCCTACTAATTAGCCTTACTAACAAGTATACCAAACCCAGAATGCACTATCATCTTTTTCAAACACTATCCAACACAGAAGAACAAATAGAGACGTGTGAACGGTCCGATGGAAATCGAAGAATGAAAAATTTCGTTGAAATATCGACTTAAATACCATTTCATCGTTATATCTGAAACTAAATATTACTAGACTATTTAAAATAAAATCTTAACGCTTAAAACAAAACGCTCTAAATTTTCCTGCCAGTGAATCGGTTAAGAAAGTTCGAGAATTTTTTCACGAGTCTTCGGTAAACCCTTCCTTGTTTCCTATCCACAAAATGTCCAAAAATTCCTATAGTATCCCCTTTTAATTTTACTAATTAGCCTTACTAACGAATGCATCAAACACTATTGCATCGAACACTAAAATGCACTATCATCCCTTTCAAACGCTACCCGACACGGTAGAACAAATAGAGACGTGTGAACGGTACGATGAAAATCGAAGAATGGAAAAGTTTCTTTGAAATATCGACTTAAATACCATTTTAGCGCTATAACTAAACCTAAGTATCATTAGATTCTTTGAAATTCATTTAAAATAAAATCTAGACTCCTAGAGCAAACCGCTTTAAATTTCCCTGTCAGTGAATCGGTTAAGAAAGTTCGAGAATTTTTTCACAAGTCCTCGGTAAGCCTATCATTATTTTCTATCCACAAAATTTCCACAAATTCCAATAATATCCTGGTTTAATTTTAAAACAGGGCCTACTAATTAGCCTTACTAACGAATGCATCAAACACTATTGCATCGAACACTAAAATGCACTACCATCCTTTTCAAACGCTACCCGACACGGTAGAAGAAATAGAGACGTGTGAACGGTCCGATGGAAATCGAAGAATGAGAGGTTTCGTTGAAATATCGACTGACCTGTTCGGTCCCAAGACGGAAGTATCCGAGCCGAGTCGAAGATTGGCTGGTGTATATTTTTGTCGAGGCTGGTCGAGGCTCGTGGCACCCTGTGGCGAAAACAGCTCCGGGCGATGGTCACAATGCTCCGAGTGTGTTTATACGACTGCTGCCGTCGAGAAACCGGTACGAACCTGTAACGGACCGAAACGAGAAGTAAATAAACACGGAACCTTCTGCGCACGCTTCGCTGTGACCGATCATAACAGACCCAAACCTGCCGAGCACATTCGAACGTAAACTCTCGTGGCACGCGGACCTAAGTCGAGTTAGGACACCTAGTCGTTGTTTACATCCGGTTTAAACCGGTAAGCTGTGTTATTATCGATACAGACTAATTAGTAATTATTTTACAACCCTTATTTGGTCTATAAATAAGTAGGTTTCGATCTAAATGAAAGTAAGCGTACATTTTTTTTAGATCGTATGTTTGGTGAAATTGTAAAGTTGTGTTACTATTGATACAGATTAATTAGTAATTATTTTTATAAACAATTAGGTTTCGATCTAAATGAAAGTAAGCATAAATTTTTTGAAAATTATACACTTGGTAAAATTGTAAAGGTGTATTGATACAGATTAATTAGTAATTATTTTTATAAACAATTAGGTTTCGATCTAAATGAAAGTAAGCATAAATTTTTTTTAAATTATATATTTGGTAAAATTGTAAAGGTGTGTTGCTATCGATACAGATTAATTAGTAATGATTTTACAACCCTGATTAGGTTTATGAACAATTAGGTTTCGATGTAAATGAAAGTAAGCATAAATTTTGGTAAAATCGTATGTTTTGTGAAGTTGTAAAAATAAAATATTAGAAGCAAGTTATTTCGACTTAAATTTTAATTACAAATTTTGTATTCAACGTTGTCGCTTTAATTATTTAACATCTCCTAGTGTTTCATATTTTTTCGGGTTTTTCTTATTTCATTTCTTAGTCTAACAATCATTTGCCTAATCAGGATAGGTCTCTACTGTTAATATAACGAGAAATATCGAAGTCGAGGATATTTTAAAAGTAACAAATTAACGCGTAGACGAATTATTTTAAATTTAACACGTCGATTAACCCTTCGCATTCAACGATCTTTTCATTTCAGAGAAACAGTAACTCGAAAATGGCAAATAGGAAATCGTATAGAAATTATTGAGAATTGTTTTATTTCGATGTTCCACGCATCGTTAACTAATCTTAAATTCGACATGTTAATTAACATCGATGTTCAGAATCTGATTAAACGGCAACTGAAGGTCACTTTTCGAGTTCTAATTTCTAGTTTTCGATCTTCTAATCTAATTCGATTAGCACTTCGATTTCGGAATTTTAAAAAATTCCAAAACTGGAGGCAACTTGCGAATTCAATGACTCATAGTTACAAGCATAATTGATTATAATCCGATTAAATAGAGAGTGAAGGTCACATCTCGAGTTTAAAAGGACTAACATCGATCGTCAGAATTTAATTAGTAATTTGACCTTGCGATTTTTTAAAATTCCGAAAATGGAGAAAACCTGCGAATTCAATGACACGTCGACACAAGTATAATTGATTAGAATCCGATTAAACGACGACTGAAGGTCACCTCTCGAGTTTAACACTAGGTTTACGGACGTTTTTTAATACCTATCTTTATGGCGACCCGTAAGATTTACGGGTAAAGAAAGCTACGCATTTTCTTAAAAAATAAGACCATGAGTTTAATTTAAAGACAATTACGATATTAATAAATTTAATATAAGGTGTTTAAATCTACTAATATTGTATCATTGGAACAACTGACCCGTCAAATTGACGGGTCCCGTAAATCTAGTGTTAAAGGGCTAACATCGATCTTCGAAATTTGATTAGTACTTCGACCTCGGAATTTAAAAAGAATTCCGAAAATGGAGACAAATTGAATGACTGATCGTCACAATCGTGATTCCGCGACTCTGTTTACCTCCTGTGTATAAATTGAATTAAAATCACCAGGGAGATAGAAAGGGGATGAAAGACGGGTAAGAGAAACAAAGACTTATAGCGTGTTCGGTGGGTAAGAAGATCCTAAAATTAGGGATGGAGGGGAGCTTAAGAGAGGGGTAGCAGGTCCAAGTAAAATATTGGTTCACCGGGGGTAATGGAAATTCCATAGAAAGAAGGTGATCGGCATCGGAAAAGGGTTGCTCGTTCGGATTGCGAGCTGCATTCGTCGGGTCTCTTATAGTTTGCACGTTTACCTGAACCTTGAACGATCGGGAGAAGAAATTTTTAAGCATCCGCACTGCGTCAGAAGATCGTTGACCGCGAAGATGCAACTAGGCTACTCGCGGTTTGCGAGCTCGCCGCTCGCATCGGCACTCTATCTCTCATAATTTATAATAACAGAGAGAGGAGAGAGAGAGAGAGCGTGCAGGAGCGTAAACCAAATGCGGAACTTGCCGAATATACTTCGGAACGTATACCTGCCGCTTCTTCTCTGATTTACACTTCATTAGCCGACGCGGCCGAGTCCTCCCTTTGCAAATACGTGTTGCTGCAAAATTAATTTCCTGCCATGAAGCGACCCACTCGATACACCGGAACGGAAAATCGAAATAACCCAATGGAACGATGATAATTGCTCGACTCGGTGTTTACCGATCTTTCGACCATCGACACCCCTCCGGAAAATCCGATTTAAATGTCTTCGAACGGCGGAAATTCCGCCAATCATCTTATATTTCACGCTTTGCGTTCCAGAATTCTGCGCTCGAGGTTTTACGTTTATTTATGTTCTAAGTTTTTGTGTTTTTTTGCTTTTTTTGGTCGTAATAGCTTTAGATGATTGCAACAATACCGTGAATAACTTTTTCGTTTATTTATATATATAGCGAGTTTTCATTTTTTCGTGGTAGTGCTTCAGAGGATTAGAACAATTAACGTAACAATTTTTTCATTTATGTTTAAAGATAACTAATTTTACGTTTTGCATTCAAGAATTCTGCGTTCGAGTTTTTACATTTATTTATATTTCAAGTTTTTGTTTTCTTTTAGTCGTGGTAGCTTTAGATGATTGCAACAATACCGTGAATAACTTTTTCGTGTATTTATATAGATGACTAATTTTTATTTTCTCGTTGTAGTAGCTTTAGAAGATTAGAACAATTAACGTAACAATTTTTTCATTTATGTTTAAAGATAACTAATTTTACGTTTTGCGTTCCAGAATTCTGCGCTCGAGGTTCTACATTTATTTATGTTCTAAGTTCTTGTTTTTTTTTGGTCGTAATAAATTTAGATGATTGCAACAATACCGTGAATAACTTTTTCGTGTATTTATATAGATGACTAATTTTTATTTTCTCGTTGTAGTAGCTTTAGAAGATTAGAACAATTAACGTAACAATTTTTTCATTTATGTTTAAAGATAACTAATTTTACGTTTTGCATTCGAGAATTCTGCGTTCGAGGTTTTACATTTATTTATGTTCTAAGTTCTTGTTTTTTTTTGGTCGTAATAAATTTAGATGATTGCAACAATACCGTGAATAACTTTTTCGTGTATTTATATAGATGACTAATTTTTATTTTCTCGTTGTAGTAGCTTTAGAAGATTAGAACAACTAACGTAACAATTTTTTCATTTATGTTTAAAGATAACTAATTTTACGTTTTGCATTCGAGAATTCTGCGCTCGAGGTTTTACATTTATTTATGTTCTAAGTTCTTGTTTTTTTTTTGGTCGTAATAGCTTTAGATGATTGCAACAATACCGTGAATAACTTTTTCGTGTATTTATATAGATGACTAATTTTTATTTTCTCGCTGTAGTAGCTTTAGAAGATTAGAACAACTAACGTAACAATTTTTTCATTTATGTTTAAAGATAACTAATTTTACGTTTTGCATTCGAGAATTCTGCGCTCGAGGTTCTACATTTATTTATGTTCTAAGTTCTTGTTTTTTTTGGTCGTAATAGCTTTAGATGATTGCAACAATACCGTGAATAACTTTTTCGTGTATTTATATAGATGACTAATTTTTATTTTCTCGTTGTAGTAGCTTCAGATGATTAGAATAATACCTTGAATAATTTTTTCAATTATTTATATATATAACTAATTTTAAGTTTTGCATTCGAGACTTCTGCGTTCGAGTTTTTAAATTTATTTATGATTCATGTTTTTATTTCTTTTGCTCGTGGTAATTTAAAATGATTAGGATAATATCGTGAATAATTTTTCATTTAATTATACAGATCGCTAATTTTTATTTTCTCGTTGTAGTAGCTTTAGAAGATTAGAACAATTAACGTAACAACTTTTTCATTTATTTATATAGATAATTAATTTTACGTTTTGCATTCGAGACTTCTGCGTTCGAGTTTTTCCACTTATTTATGTATCCAATTTTTTTTTTTTGTCGTACTAGCTTTAAATGATTAGAATAATATCGCGAACAATTTTTCATTTATTTGTATAGATAGCTAATTTTTATTTTCTCGTCGTACTAGCTTCAGATGATTAGAACAGTACCGTGAATAACTTTTTCAATTATTTATATAGAAAACTAATTTTTATTATTTCGTCCTACTAGCTTCAGATAATTAGAATAGCGTGAAAAATTTCTTCATTTATTTATACATGTAGCGAGTTTCAGATGTTCGGAATAGTGGTTTATGGTTTAAGTTTGGGAGTAATTATAACGCTGACCGCGTATTGAAAATGCACGTGTAATTAGCATATCCGCATATTAATTCGCATAATTTTTAATACACGTGTACACTCTATATAATATAGTCTATATGTACTTACATGCTTTTTATTCCCCCGTTGCGAAGCTTTTAATTTTGTTGAACATAGATAGATGTTAATTATAAACAGGAATATCGCGACACGATAAAGTTAAATTGTTATTTAAATTAAAATTCTTTGTCACGTCGAAATATTGGATAGATAATTTGAGATATTTTAGAGATGGTAAGACACTCGAGCACTTATCTGTGCGATATGTCGTTAATTTGAAATAATTTTTTCTCTCGTTGGATGTTGCTGACAACGAGTTTGCGAAAAGTTACAGCAGTTTACATGTACGAGATATTGAACAGAATGTAGGCTATAGTAAATTTGTAGTAGGTGGTAGTTAGTGAACTAAGTTATAATTTAAATTTAACACGCGACTTTTTTGATAGTTGGAATTAAATTTACAGTTCCATACTGTAAAAGTCCTGAGCGTGCGTGACATGCATTGTGGTAGTGGATTAATAATCAACGAGTAATAATAAATTTTTTCCATTCGAGTTTTAAATGTAGACAGAAATTATTATAAAGTAGTAAGAAACTTCCAAGATTACATCGGTAAAATTAGAAAACAATCCAACGATATTATATTCACATTAGATTAAAATACAAACCATGGTGACGTTAGTGAATCAAATCAAAAATCGTCTGAAGGCTGTCACGAAAGGATTGACTTTTGAATTTTTAGATTCAAAGAATTCTTAAGATCTCAGAATTCTTAGATCCAAAGAATTGAATTTTTAATACCTCAATTTTAATTCCATTCTTCAAATATCTACCTGGAAAAAGTTGCATTATCATTTCGGTATCAACTAGAATAGAAATTACCCCTTAACTGTTCAATTTCTATTTACAATCCAAATATAATTGGGATACAGATATTTATAAACAAGGTTGGTGGTTATTCCGATAAGAATACAACGATATATACAATATTCACATTAGATTAAAATACAAACCATGGTGACGTTAGTGAATTAAATAAAAAATTTTCTGAAGGCTGTTACGAAAGGATCGACTTTTGAATTTACAAATTCAAAGAATTCTTAGACTCAAAGAATTGAATTTTTAATAACACAGGTTTAATTTCATTCTTCAAATATCTACTTAGATAAATTGCATTATCATTTCGGCATCAAGTCGACTCGAATCTTAACTGTTAAATTTCTGTTTACAATCGAAATATTATTGTGCTACAGATATTTATAAACAAGATTGGCGATTACTCCGTAAAGGATACAATGATACATACAATATTCACATTAGATTAAAATACAAATCGTGGTGACGTTAGTGAATTAAATCAAAAATCCTCTGAAGGTTGTCACGAAAGGATCGATTTTTGAATTTTTAGATTCAAAGAATTCTTAGACCCAAAAAATTGAATTTTTAATACCTCAGTTTTAATTTTATTCTTCAAATATCTACCAGGAAAAAATATGTAGAAAAATTGCATTATCATTCCGGCATCAAGTCTACTCGAATCTTAACTGTTAAATTTCTGTTTAGAATCGAAATATTATTGTGTTACAGATATTTATAAACAAGGTTGGCGATTACTCCGGTAAGAATACAATAATACATACAATATTCACATTAGATTAAAATACAAATCGTGGTGACGTTAGTGAATTAAATCAAAAATCCTCTGAAGGTTGTCAAGAAAGGATCGACTGTTGAATTTTTAAATTCAAAGAATTCTTAGACCCAAAGAATTGAATCTTTAATACCTCAGTTTTAATTTTATTCTTCAAATATCTACCAGGAAAATATATCTAGAAAAATTGCATTATCATTCCGGCATCGAGTCTACTCGAATCTTAACTGTTAAATTCCTGTTTACAATCGAAATATTATTGTGCTATAGATATTTATAAACAAGGTTAGCGGTTACTCCGTAAAGGATACAAGTGGTCGGATCGCTTAGTTGCTGTGGGAATATTAAATTACCGAAGGAACGGTGAAAACATATCCGAAAGGTTTGAAATTCAAGCCTTGGTAGCATTTACAGCGTAACAAAGAAGAAGTCAGTTTTCATGCCGGTTGATGGATGACCGAATCGAGGAATTCGCAGTGTCGGCGACTAAAATAGAGACAGTTCGCGATACATTTAATTATCTCTATTCAACCTGCCGCACACGTTCGGCGAGATGCTCGTTAACTTTAGAATTTTTCTCAAGGCTGCCAGCTTTCGCGCTGGTCCATTGGTTATTCACGCGATTCATCATCAGCCGGCATGCGCGAATAACATGCTATCGCGTTGCGAATAACTTGTACGCGGTCGTTATATAATATCGCGTAAATATATCCATCGACGTGGACGCGTTACTTGCAGCCGTAATTCACTAGAGCTGTTTCACCGTTTGCCACGATATATCTGATCGTTATTTCCTCCGGTGTCTATTAATCACCGCGTCCGCGACAATGGAACGTGCCAATTCTCGCTAGATCCAAGCGTGGAAATTCTGAATATTTTCTACCCTTTTTCCTTCCCTCGGTTTTCCCTCGTAATCGCGTCGCGAGTGTTTAGTCGAAGGCGACGAGTTCAATCGTCGGTGGGAAATGGTTTATATGGGATGCGAGACGAGTATAGTCGTGGAGGAATTTTGGTGTTTCGCGTGTAAATTGTTAACTCGCTTAAGATTAAAATTGGAACGTGCTAATTCTCGCTAGATCCAAACGCGGAAATTGCGAATATTTTTTATCTTTATTTCTTTCCTCGGTTTTCGCACATAATCACGTCGCGAGTGTTTAGTCAAAGAAGTCGAGTTAACTCGTCGGTGGGAATTATTATGGTTTATATGGGATGCGAGACGAGTATAGTCGTGGAGGAATATTGGTATTTCGCGAGTAAATTATTTACTCGCGTAAGATTAAAATTGGAACGTGCTAATTTTCGCTAGATCCAAGCGTGGAAATTCTGAATATTTTCTACCCTTTTTCCTTCCCTCGGTTTTCCCTCGTAATCGCGTCGCGAGTGTTTAGTCCAAGGCGACGAGTTCAATCGTCGGTCGGAAATGGTTTATATGGGATGCGAGACGAGTATAGTCGTGGAGGAATTTTGGTGTTTCGCGAGTAAATTATTTACTCGCGTAAGATTAAAATTGGAACGTGCTAATTCTCGCTAGATACAAACGCGGAAATTGCGAATATTTTTTATCTTTATTTCTTCCCTCGGTTTTCGCACATAATCACGTCGCGAGTGTTTAGTCAAAGAAGTCGAGTTAACTCGTCGGTGGGAATTATTATGGTTTATATGGGATGCTAGACGAGTATAGTCGTGGAGGAATATTGGTATTTCGCGAGAAAATTATTTACTCGCGTAAGATTAAAATTGGAACGTGCTAATTCTCGCTAGATCCAAACGCGGAAATTGTGAATATTTTTTATCTTTATTTCTTTCCTCGGTTTTCGCACATAATCACGTCGCGAGTGTTTAGTCAAAGAAGTCGAGTTAACTCGTCAGTGAGAATTATTATGGTTTATATGGGATGCTAGACGAGTATAGTCGCAGAGGAATTTTAGTTTTTCGCGAGTAAGTTATTTACTTGCGCAAGATTAAAATTTTATCCTTCTCGAAACTGAATCCTTAAATAACAAAAGGTTATTCACTTCTGCACGTGGAATCGGTATTCGCAGAGAAGAAATTTGCATACATCAGTCTAAAATAGGATTTCAGACGAGTATAGCCGTCGAGGAATTTTAGCGTTTCGCATGAAATTCGCAAATAATTGTAATTATTACTCCCTTAAGATTAAAAATTTTATCCTCCTCGAAAGTGAGTCCTTAAATAACAAAATTTTATTATTTTACAGGTGGAATGGCTATTCATAGATAAAATTATTTATCCCCACAATTTTAATTATTATTCGCACAAGACTGAAACCTTTATCCTCCTCGAAAGTGAAACTTCAAATAACAAAGCGTTATTCAAATTTGCATTCATTGCGTCAGTCTAAAAAGAAAGAAAACACCGAAAATAATAGTCGTCGCTATCGTTTTCCCATACATCGCATTATTAATATTCATCCCGACAGTAGGAACATGAATAATAAAAACAAATTCTACATCGACCACAAGCGTTCAATAATACCTTCGACATGGAAAACATCGATACCGTCAATATTTGATAATTTTGGTCAGTTAATCGCATCGGACGAGTTTAAAATAATTAATTAAATCCGTCGGAATCGATTGAAAAAATAACCCGTGAGTAATTTCAATATTGACGATTACAGATCGTTCGCGTTCATCGCGGAAACGAACAAGATCCCGATCAATCGTGATAATTCGCGTAATACGAATCGAAGGATACTGAAATTCCGCGATACATGTATATGTAAATGTATACAATACATTTTTTATATGAAATGTCGGATTTTTTTACACGCGAACGTTTGTCTTCCTGTTTTCGTTACACTTTTGGTTTTGGCATAACCTCGTTTATAGTCGTACCGTCCATTGCCAGAGTCACGTTTCAACAAAGCAGATTTTCTCGAAAGTCTTCCCTTTTTTTATTTCATTTGAATTTTCTACCGATACGAATCTAAACGATATTCGTATAATTTTTTTGTACGAGTATAAACTTGGTAATAATGCTGCAAAAGCTGCACGCGACGTAAACCAAGCGTTTGGGGAGAATACGGTTAATGATCGAAAAGTGCAGCGTCGGTTTGAAAAATTTAGGTCCGCTGATTTTTCGCTACAAAATGATCCGCGTGGGAGACCCAAAACGTCTGTGAAAAATGATGATCCGAAGGCATTGGTGGAAGCGGATCCAACTGTATCCACGAGGGAACAGGCTACCAGGATGAAAATTCACCGTACAACGATATCGCGACGTCTTTCTGAAATTGGCAAGGTGAAGAAAATGGATAAGTGGGTACCGCACGAACTAACAGAACGAAATAAGCTGGATCGGTTGAACGTATGCTCATCGTTACTATCCCGATTTCATCGAGAGCCATTGAAATACGAAGTTTCGCAGCACCCAGCCTATTCACCGGATCTCTCGCCAACCGACTTTCATTTTTTTAAACATTTAGAACTGTTTTTACGAGCTAAACGGTATGAAAATGAAGACAGTTTGAAAAATTCGATATCAGAGTTTATCGATTCTAAAGATCAGAATTTTTTCAAGACAGGCATCTATGCTTTAAAGTCTAGTTGGGAAAAGAGTATCGAAGCAAATGGAGCATATTTCGATCGAATAAACAGCTTTTGAAAAAAGATATGCAGTTTTATATATTCGCTTAAAAATCGGACATTTCGTATGCACCGACCTAATAGTATGCGTCCAGCGGCGTCGGTTTTGCGACAGGTCGCGCGGAGTTGGCGAGCGGATTTTCGTCAGGCCAGACGTTTTAATTTCCTCTCGATTCAACTTTGCGGAATGATAATTTGTCCGGGACGGAATTTTTCTTCTATTTTCCTTTTTTTCCCATCGAGAATCGTGTCCTTCCTTCGCAGGTAGCGCACAGAGGAGCGAAAATGTTATTAGGGTTTGGTAAATGCGTTCGATGGGTGAATGGGGAATGGCGGACGTGTCCGTGAATTTGACGGTGGAGTTGGCGACCTGCTGTGTCGGTCTAAGTATAGTGCGAGTGTAGCTACTAGTAATTGAAGTGGAACGACGAAAATAAATACACCGAGTTTCAGAGGTGATCGTGTCATTGCTGCAGTCTGCTTCGAATGACTGACATCGGATCGTGACAGTGGTTTCTAATTTTTATCATCTTCAAAACGTGTTAAAAAAAATATATTATATCTTCTACTATTGATAATTACTGTATATTAATATTGATATAATATTGTGTAATATTATAATAATTATTGTTATAATTATTAGACAATATTACGTTAATTAATGTTAGTAATAAATTATATACTTATTACTAGATTACTATAAATATTTTGTATTTAATAATTACCTATGAAATATACAATTTATAGGTAATTACAGAGGTGATGACTGATATTGGATCGTGACAGTGGTTTCTAATTTTTATCATCTTGGAAATGTGTTAAAAAAATATATTATATCTTCTACTATCGATATTTACTGTATATTAATATTAATATAATATTGTGTAATATTATACTATTTATTATTATAATTATTAGACAATATTACGTTAATTAGTGTTAGTAATAAATTATATACTTATTACTGTATTACTATAATTATTTTGTATTTAATTATGTATAATTTATAATTATTCCGCGATTAATAATTACCTACAAATATACAATTTTTGAGGAATGTAAATAAAAATCATTCGCAGTTTGAGAGATTTTCGACTCGACGGATCGGTGATGCTAAACAGATTTTTGTAACGAGGAATATTCTTAAATTAAAAATCTCGTTTTAAAGAATAATAAATTGCAGGATCCACAATGTCGCCATAGTGGCGCTAGTGTAGTTAAATGTTAACAAATCCAATATGGTTCCTCCTTTGTTGGCCGAACAAAGGACCTGGAGCATATCATTGGAACTATAACGTTAGAGCAACCAAACGAGTCGAAATGACTGAATTCTAATATTTTCCAAATTGTTGAAAACGAGCAGCCGTTTCTAACAAAATTAAGATTAACTTTTATTCAGTCAGATTATCTATTTATCTTCGTTAGACAATTATTATTATTCGCGTAAAGAAAGAAATCCAAAGTCGAATCTTTAATTGGTTTACCATTTAAAAATTTTAATCTTTTATTGGTTTAACATTTATTAAACCAATTAATTTTAACGTCGAAATTCATTTTTCACTGTCAAAAGATTCCTTAATCTGTTATCTAACAAATTAGTTCTATCAGAATTCGAGGAAAAACCTGAAGTATAAAGCATTTTTAAATTCAATAGGGAATTGCAAAAATTATAGGAAGTGGTTCAAAGTCGGAACAATTGCTTTTGTTTGTATAACTTCTGCAACGTTAACGTCAAAATTATCTTTCTCGCGGTAGAAAAGAAGTTCTAATTATCTAGAAATCTGCTTTAGTAGAATTTACATGAAAAAATTACACCGCGAAGGATTTTTAAACTCGCAAGTAGTACAAATGGTCTATAGTCAGACCGACTATATTTCTTCTATAAATCCTCTTTATGAAGAAAATAAAAACGCACCTCGACTTTATTGCAATAAAATGATTTATCTACGACAAATATCAAAACTGTGTTTGTTTTTTCTTTTTAATTTTACTTGCAAAAGTCTCGACAATTTTTATATTGTAAATTCGTTTCAACAATTATTGAAACCAATTTTGTTTCGGAAGCTTCTTCGGAATTTTCATATTTTTCATTCGATAAATGCATCGAAGTCGTTTTAGAGGTTTTAAACGTCCTAGCAGCTTTCTTTCGTCCCATTTCCTTTTTCCTCGCTGCTTCTATTGCTTTTCCCAGTGATCTACGAGACCGCGACCTTTCCTTCCGGTTTCGCGTATCGTTTGCCACTGCTCGTAATCCAAAAATTACCATAAATAACCTAATCGTATTTTGATATTAAAATTTTCCCGTGAAAAATGAGCTTCGACTAGGGGGAATTAAATTTCACCGTGAGTTATATTTCGTATACGTACAGTGAGCAAAAAAGGATAATGATACTAGCATCGTAACAAATTATTTTTTTTGCATAAAACAACTCTGAGCAGATTTTCAGTGCTCTTTTTACTTTCTCAAGTGTAAATTTTTAACGGTACAAGATGCCGACGTGATTTTTGACAGTTTATCACTCGTAAGAGAGCACAGAAGCTTCGAGTACCTATACAAAGAGATTTACCACGTGAATATCTTTTTTACCCAACGTGTAATCAAAAATAAACCTCCAAGTTAGACAGGGTGGGAGAAAGGAAGATTCAAGACCTCAGGAGCTTACAATACTGGCCACTAACATAGTCAGTCATATAATCAGACACTGACATAGTTAGTTAGTCATATAATCAGGCAATCGTAGAGTTACAGAGTCAGTTACTCACATAGTCAGATAGTCACATAAACAGAAACTCACATAGTCAGACAGTCATAAAGTCAGTCACATAAACAGACACTCACATAATCAAGTAGTGATAGAGTCAGATAATCACAGAGTCAGTCACTTAAATAGTGAGACAGTGATAGATTGAGACAGTCACAGAGTCAGTCACTCAAATAGTGAGACAGTGATAGATTGAGACAGTCACAAAGTCAGTCACTTAAATAGTCAGTAAGTCATAAAGTCAGGCAGTCATAGAGTGAGATAGTCTCAGAATTAGTCACATAATCAGGCACTTACATAGTCAGGTAATCATGGAGTGAGATAGTCTCAGAGTCAGTCACATAATCAAACACTCATATAATCAGTCAGTGAGAGACTGAGATAGTTTCACAGTCAGTTATTTACATAGTCAGACAGTCATAAAATCAGTCATATAATCAGGCAGTGATAGAGTGAGATAGTCTCAGAGTCAGTCACATAATCAAAAACTCATATAGTTAGCCAGTCGTATAATCAGTCAGTGACAGACTGTGATAGTCTCAGAGTCAGTTATTTACATAGTCAGACAGTCACGAAGTCAGGCAACGATAGAGTGAAGTAGTCACAGAGTCAGTTACTTAAATAGTCAGACAGTGATAGAGTGAGCTAGTCCCAGAGTCAGTCACTTACACAGAGAGTCAGAGAGTCTCGGAGTGAGAGTAAAACAGTACACAGAAGAAGAGTCGAAGAGAATGACAGCAGTGTAGAAAAAGCGAGTGAGATCGTTAAACCTAGTATAACTTCTTACCAACTTCCCGGTTAGCTCGTAATAAATACGGTATAGAAGCTAACATCATCCTTGCCAATCCGTATCCCGCACACACATATATAAAGAAAAGACACCAGAAAACAACTCTAAACAACTTTCCTCAAGCTTGCACTTCTCTCTTCGGAGGATCGTTCCTCGCTTTCCCCAATTGTCCTCAAAACTACCCTCGCCCGTTCGATCGCAGGAAATATCGCAGACCCATCGGTGGACCGTTGGTTCGCTCACTTTCTCTCGCTTTCTCCCTCCCGTTTACACTCCTTAAACCCACGAATACTATATTATACAGGTAGCCCTCCTACAACACGGTATTCTATAACACGATTCATAAATTGCGAGAACTCTCCTACAACGCGATATTCTATAACACGGTCTCGCTCTAACGCGATAAGAAAATTGGAAAAACTTTTACACAACGCTGTACTTTTTCAGTCGCGACGAAGCTCGTGCCGTTTTAACCATTCGAGTGCCAGAAATTTTTGAAAAAAACACGAAGAAATTTGTGAAATTAAAGTTGCGAGGAATTAAAATAATATTTTTCTCTTTTTTTCTTTTGCGTTGTACACACATTTATATTTTTAATAGAAATTAAGTTTTCTACGTAGAATTAAAAGAAAAATTTGTTTTTAATAAGTTTTCGGAACGCAATGCGTTCAATTCTAAGAACCTATCTACCGTGTTATAGGAGGGTTACCTGTACTAAGACTCTCCCTATTTCTCGATTACACGTTTTCTTCTTCCCTTCGATTCCCAAACCATAAACCTCGCGTTGCAGGTACCTCCCATAGGTTAGTGCCGATTTTTAGTTTTACTGTTTAAAATTATACATATTATTATGAATAAACTGTTAAATATTAATCCATTTGCATCATTGAGCGGAATAATCCGCACCTAATAACTATTACGTATCTATTTTAAATTTATTTACCATGCAGGTACCTAAAAAAATATATATTTATATTATAACATCGTGTAAAATGATTTTATTCTAGAGTATGTATAATTTTTAAGAGTTTGTTTCTTATGCTTATTTTCAGTCGAAGGATTGAAACTCTTTTTAGAGAAAAGATGCAAATGGGTTAAAAAAGAATGTAGTTCCCCTTTTGCTGTGCGATTTTATTTCTATTTCTTTGGCAAACACGTTAATCATCGATATAGTTTATAAAATGCGCGAAAAATGTAAATAGTTTTGTTATATATTAAACAACTAGATAACGCTACCTTTTTAAATTGGAGCATTATTTAAATAATAATCTGGTAGTTAGTGTAACAGGAATTTTGATAGAAGCATTACAAAATAGTATAGTTTTGTTATATACTAGGCAAATAAATAAATAATGT
>NW_027470446.1:0-37933 GCF_051020765.1 Lasioglossum baleicum
TCGCGGAGGACCTTTGGCTGAAATTCTCGTCGCATCGGTTTCGATCGGCAGGCACGATGGAGCCATCGATAATGGATGGTGGCAGTCGATGCATAAGGATGACGAGGATATTCTGTAAATTAGGCAACTTCCACCGGTGTGTCACAGGATTCTAGAGCAAATTCATGCGACGCTGCTATAATTATTCTTAGGTATCGGGAGTATCCTATCGATAGGGGTGTGGCGTCACCCTTCGAGGGTAGGGATTCTCGCTAGTCCTTTCTGCTAATAGGATTTTTTCACCTGTCAATGATAATCCGTGTTCCAGACACAGTCTTGTTAGCTTTTCTGACGAGTACGTTAACTGGCGTAGAATGAAATGCTTCACACACGCGCGCAACGCTGTCACAGGGATAATGATCTCTTCCTCAGATATAATATACTTGTTTTACGATCAGTCAGTGCATATTTGATGCAAACAACGCAAATCAACGTATTTTAATCGAAATCATTTTCATATCTAGGAATTTCATGAGATAAAAATGTCAATGTTTTGAAAAAGTACTCTACCGGAAGTTCGCAAGATTAAAGAAAGAAGAATTCCAAAAAGAATTAGACTACGAATACTTTAGTATTTAATTAAATCGTCAGGTCTGCTTCGGGTCTTTTCTTCTTTTTCCGGAACTATTTACCTGAATAGAAAAATAAATTTTCATATACTTCGCGACGAGAAATTATTTTGGGAAAGGAGAATAGTCGGGCAGAATACTTTTGCATTTCATCGTATTCGAAATTAGGCGACACCACTTTATCCGTGGTTTAATAGGGTAATTCAGGGCGTGTCGAGAGATAAAGCGGCGAGCATGATCGCCAAAGGGTGGTCGCCGTTTGAGCTACTGTGGCGCGAGTTTTAAAAGCTGACGAAGGCGGGTTTAAGAAGCACTGGCAAATTGTTTCTTCTGTTTCGGCAGGATTTACGAGAGGATTAGTCGGACGGAAACGTATTAAATCACCGACCGTGTGAGGTTAATTTAATCCTCCGCAGTCAGAGTTACGTTCGGTGTTTCACCCCGGTTGGTCCGCGCTTAATAAGCCAAGGCCTGTGATTATGTTCCCGTCGAGTGTGTCTTTAATGCAGCGTAGAACCTTTCGTTTTCATTTTTTCCCGCGTTATAAAACCGTGCTTACTGACATCCGAAATCCTACCGTCCTCGTCGGAGAATATGTAATTCTCGCAATCTGGCTCTATGCTTTCGGTAGCTGGTTGCGCATAATCGAAATGTCCTCGAAAGGGAATCAGGATTGTTAAAATACTTCATCGGAATATCGTTGCCTTCTCGAAAGACGTCTTGGAAAAAATTTTCAGGCAGATCGATATAAAAAATATCGACCTTTCAAAAATAAGAGGGTTCGGACAGAACACCCTTAATTCGAGGATAAGAACATCGCATAAATGTTTCACCTTTCAAAAATAAGGGGGTTCGGACGAAACATCCTTAATTCGAGGATAAGAACATCGTCTGAATGTTTCACCTCTCAAAAATAAGGGTTCGGACGAAACCACCCCAAATTCGAGGAACGCGGGAGACAAAGGGAATAAGAGGGACGCGAAGTGTCTCGATGAAATTACCCCTGTCACATTAGACGGTCGGATCGATCCTTCAGCGAGAGGACGACGATCTTTCAACGAAAGGTCGATCGTCGGCGGTGGATGTTTCTTTGGTGGTCCCGTGGCTACGGTCGGAAGGGTGAAAAGGGCCGGTAGCCGTGTAGTTTGTAAAGCAGACAGAGAGAGAGAGAGAGAGAGAGGCCACCGCGATGCATATAAATGATTGCAGCGCGGAGAGGGTGGAACGGGGGTGGATACAGTCCGATCGAGATTTAGACGTGGGGAGAGAGTTAGATGGAAGGTCGATAGTCGCGTGGAATACAAAGTAATTCCGGACTGGCTCGAGCCGGCAAGAGAATCGGGGGCTGGGAAATAAAACGAGGCAGAGGAGCTCGGGAAAGGATTCGGGGAATCGTACGCGTTTCCGTTCGGAATTTATACAAAAGCAACGGAAGGGCTGGCATTCGCTTATGGAGTTGACGAGAGATCGTTATCGACGTCGGGAATGCGCGAATAAGAAGAGCCGAGTTCACTCGTCCGTTTCGATGGACTTCCGGTGAAGAAAAATTCGGCAATGTTACTTTTCTTCTAAACGGAACTGCGCACGCGGTTGACGGAAACGGTACACCGAAATCGGTGGAGCATAAAGGAAAGAGCAATTCGAGATACTCGTCGTTCGATTTGAAATACATCCTGCTTCTGCTGAGAATTACCGGAAATCTCTTATCGAAAGCGCAAGTTCTTCCAAACTAGTAAAACCGATAATTTTCAAACTTTCTCGACACAAAATTGCACAGACGAATCCTTAGCCCTTTGCACTCGGGAGATTACCCTTGGTTGCCATTTAATCCAATTTTTAAAATCGATATTAATTAAATTTAGATAACGCAACAGTGCTTGAGCTATTGAAATCGTCTTTATACCAGAAAATCTTCGAACTTCTCTCGTGTAGCGAAAAAATTAGCAAAAATTCGATACCGTACTATACTGTAAGAACATTATTTACTTATTTCCATCGTAATAAAAAAGAATATCAATTTACCAATGTAAATATCAATTTCAGTTCGATGCTTCACGGTTTTAGGGTTAACGCGATAATTCACGAGTCCGCTGTTACTCTGCTATACCTTCGGACCATAAGCGACATATTTCCAAGCGAGAGCACGACGCCGCGTCGGCGAAGGGGCGCCATTTTTCACGGGGCAAACCGATTTTCGAAAAGTTAAATAGAATGGAAGATAGTTCGCGACAGATACCGCCGTTGGAAGAAAATTAATCGAATCGGTGGGAGCGAGTCGGGTTGGGAAGAATTCGCAGGGAACCGATGGAAGAATACATTTTACCGGGGCATCCATCCTGTAACCGAGTCGAGTCAACTTCCAGCGGAACGATATCCCGGGGACGAAAGTAAGGGATGGGGGTTGAAAGTTGCTGGTAGTACGTCGCTATCAGATTTCGAGCGGCTCGATCACCTGTAAAAGTATCCTCTCTCCGCGGCCGACTGTTTCGACCTCCTGCGTCCAAATTCAACCCTCGTCCCCGGAAATCGATGTTCTTCCGGTACCCACCTTCCGCGCGCGATCCAGGAAACCGCGAGTGGAAATAAAACGCGACCGTTCCCGGTTTCCGCGAGTAGAGGCGGAAAGAAGAAGCGTCGAAACGGATAAATTCCTCCAAGCCTCGAATTTATCTCCATGTTCCGATGCTCGCGGCTGTCACATGGAGACACGAGGGTGATTTTAACCCTGATGGCTCGTAAAGGAAGTCTTTTCAATTAACGCGACGAGCACAGTGGATAGCGAGGATCTAACTTGAGGTTTGGACGTTGAGAAAGTATAACGATACGGAAGTTTAGCTTCTGAACTTTTATTTCTTAATCCGATACTAACTTGATCTCACGGTTTGATTACTTAAATGTAAATTAACGCTTAAGAAACAAGAAACAAACGATACTATCTCACTCGATTCTCATTGGGGCCCGTTGATGATCTTTGTCACGCATTGGCCAATAGTGCCTATTGTTTATAATCGAAAGAGTGTCAACAGAGTCTGTGTCAACTCGGCACGAACGCACAGTACATTATCAATCCTCCAAACGTATTAAGATAATTCCTAGTATCATTTTAACCTCTTCCTTTTAATTTATCTTCAAACGCGAAATAATGCTAATACATAGAACAGTAAATTGTTATCCAGCCCAAATTTTAAAACTCGGTAGGATAAAAGCTAGTCTTAAAATGCTGGAAAAAGAGCGTAATCGCTGATAAAGACAGGATGTTTCTTTGCTCCGCAGGTCTCCAAGTCGAACACGCACGACGTGACGTTGTTCAACGTGTCTAGGCAGCTGACGGGGGAGTACAAGTGCGAGGTGTCGGGCGGAAGTCCGTTGTATCACACAGACATCAGGAAGGCCCGGATGGAGGTGGTAGGTGAGTGGTGGTGCCGATCGAGAATTAAAAAGTTCCAGCGAGTAGACAAATCCTTCTGGCTGCTGAATCGCGCGATGCGGCGCACGTGCGCGTCTACGTGCGACCCATTTTCATCGCGGATCCGTTGGATCGCGGAAGCCTTCCGGGGAGAACGCGACTCAACTACCACGGTCAGAGGAACGTTCCTCTCTCGGTTCCTTTCCCTGCACCGAAAATTCCAAACTCGGAGCTTTAATTACCCGCGGACCGATGTCTGACCGAGCGACGTCCTCTCTCGCGGCCGAAAATTGAATGGAAACCGAGAGGAACGTTAACCGAGTCGCGAATGGGAGATTCGGAGAGAACGACACGTGGATAAAAATTACTTAACCGGGGAGAAATATCTTTGTGGCAGGGATCGGTTACCGGAACGCTGGAACCGAAGGTCCCGCGGGTACGCCTGGACTTTCGACTATACTTCAAAATCAACGCTGCAAGTGAAACCGGCGGGTACTAGGACGCGTAACTAGTTCGAGTCGTAGCTCACAATTAGACTGGGACCAGTGGAGCTCGTAAATACCGGCGGTTGACAAGCGGAATAAATTTCGAACAGCTACTTTGTCGAGATATATCCCCGAGGTCTCCCGCCAAGCGTTCCAATGCTTTTGCTCGACGTTAGAGAGATCCGTAGACCCGTCCGGGATAATAGCAACGAACGACGAAATCGAACGATCGGTATCGCTGAGAAAGACCGTCCTGTTTCGTCGAAACGAGACGCACAGATGTACTCGACGCACCTCGAGAATCCCGGCGTGGACCGGACCGTCAAGAGTTCCAAGGCTTTCATTCGCCGTTAGAGAGATCCGTAGACCGATCCGGAATAATCGTGACTAACGAAAAAATCGAACGATCGAGAAAGATCGCTCTGTTCGGTCGAAACGGGAACACACAGGTGTATCCGACGCACCTCGAGAATTACGGCGTGAACCGGACCGCCGAGCGTTCCAACCCTTTCAGCTGTCATTAGAGAGATCCCTAGATTCCATCCGAGATAATCGCGACTAACAACGAAATCGAACCGATCGGCACCGTTGAGAAAGATCGAAAGGAGACGCACAGGTGTATGGGACGCACCTGGAGAATCCCTACGTGTACCGGAGGCACGGACGCCTGTCTGGCAGCCGGCCAGGCGTCGAGTTAGCACTGGCGTGCGCTAAATGACGTAATTATTATGCCTCAGATGCGCCGAAAACGGACCCGACGATCGGGATCGAGAAGGAGAGGATCGCGGTGGGCGAGCTGCTCCGGGCGAACTGCACCACCGGCAACTCCAGGCCCGCCTCCGCCATTACGTGGAAGCTGAACGGGGATCTCGTAAGTATATCGCCGTAGCTCTCTCGCGCCTTAGCCCCCGTCGCTATATACGTCCTCGAGCCGTAGCTACGTGACCTTACTGGATGATTAAAGTTCCACAAGGAACACCCTTCGCCTCGGCTTCCATCTCCTCCGCCCCCGCCCCTTCCGTTCCGTTCCATTTACCTTTTCACCCCGTTCGCCGTTCAGGTGCGCTCGTTGACACGAGGTGTTCCTCGCTGTGCGAATTATTTGAAAGGGAACGGTTACGGGAAAGTCCCCGGGACGCGTGATTAGAGGGATACGAGGGTTTAGGCAGAGACTTTGCTACACGGCTCGGTACAATTTCGCGTACAATAGGTATTTCGTTCCGAGAGAGTGTAATAAACTGCGAGTCTGTTACCGTGACTGGTAGAACTCTCCCGAGACATCGAGCAGATTCGAGCTTCTTCGAAGGATCTTGCAGGAACGCATCCAACGATGGGCTGGAAATTTTCGATATTTTCTACCGAGATCGAAGGTCCCTAGTCGTCAGGGGCCTAATTTTATGTCTTCATGATCAGTGTTTCCATAACTTCGAGGTTCTTCGAATGATCTTACTGGAACTCATCTAGCGATGGATTAGAAATTTTCTACATTTTTCGTCCTATCGATATCAAGGGTCTCGAGTTATCGGGGTCCTAGTTTTATGTTTTCATAAACCAATGTCCCATGACTCGGGTTAGGCCCGAAAAAGCACGTTTCGTTGACAACAAGAGTCATAACTCTCTCTAGAAGGCGAAACATCAAGAGTATCGTTCATTATTTCTTCGATTTTAATCGTGTTGACGCAATTTCGACGAATATTAACGAATTACCGTTCCACTCGTGCATTCTTTCCAGTTAAACACCGGGGAGAAAGCCAGGCTAAGCTGAACGAAGACGATTTGCATGGCGGTGTAGAATGAAAGTGACGGTATCAGTTGTCGCAGAGGGTTCGGGTTAGGTTTGGCACGGATGCAATAATAACGAGGCGCGATTATTTCGAGTGAATTATTAATGTTGCCGGGTATCAGCCCGGCAGTGGCGGCCGCCGCGGACAAACACATATTCGGGCCCATTGTGACGGATTAATTAATTAGTGCAATTTGATGTTCCGCTTATAATTCGTAATTAATTCGAGCGAGCGGACGAATGATTTCGCGTGTACCGTCCGCGTGTAAACAACAGCAGACACGAATGATCGAGCCACGGCTCGGCCACTCTGCACGCCGAGCGTTTCCGCGCGTAATCCCGGGGCTTACGAGATCGATCGCGCGAGTAGGCTCGTCTTTCGTCGGCTGGGGTCGGAGAAATTTCGCGACGGCCCTTAAAGAGTCGCGGAGAACCCTCGATTCTCCGATGAATCTCGAGAGAGAGAGAGTGAGAGAGAGAGAGATCGGATGTTAAGGAGAGCTGCTCGATGAAATACGTCTGGTGGCTGTTGATTTTTCGCAAAACTCTCGGAGAGGGTGAAGCAGTCGCGTCGAGAATGTCTGCTTCGTACTGTGGCGTATCCACAGCCGGATGATGGAGGGACTGCGGAATGATTGGAGGGCCGTGGTACTTGGGAATTGATGGACCGTTGGAGGATCGAGGGATTTTTTCGCGTAACCGGCGAACGTTGGTTCGGGCCGACCGATAGGCCGGCAGACCGTGCACAGCCAGCTCGAAATACGCATTTATTTCGACCGCGAGATTTATAAGCTGCGGGGCGTTTCTAGACACGTAGAACAGGGTGAGAAACGAGATTACGCGATAGTGGTTATCTCGTTTTGTATTAATACCGGCACGCCGATGATCAATTTTGCCTGGCTCGTCGGGTGATATTGATCGATGCGTGCGGCTCACGATGGCGCACTTTGATAGCGCCGAATTAATTGGATCGGCCATCTCCACGGGGAAGATTAATTCCGGCCAACGAACGAAGGCCCGGGGAGGTCGGTGGATTTTATTTCGGGGCCCGATAAAGCTCAGTCGAGCCCGGGGGGGCCGAGGAGAAGGGTACGGGTCTGCAGAGCGTGCAAGACGCGCGCCTCTGGCATCGGATAACCAATGGAAGCCTGACGATAAACTAATGAATGTCGTTTCCCCTGTTACATCTCTTATACGCCCTGGAATAACCCTGTCCAGGACTTTAATGGACGTCGTTCGTCTCCCAGGCACGGTTTTCCCGGCGCGAATCTCGAAGAACGCCGCCCGATGGAGATCCCAGCCGGAATTTGATACCTGGAATCCAATTTAGCGGAAATATCGCCGACAGAGGCGATGAAACGCGTCCCCGGCCAGCCGGGCCCTTCGAATTAAAAATAATTTCGCCCTAGGAATCGCCGAATTGCGCTTATTTGTCGTGTAATGGCCACTATAAATGCAAAACAGCTAGCTAGGCGCTGGGAAACATCGGATGCCAGCGAATTATCTGCATCACGGGCAATTGAAACGAGATTAGGCGAAACGGTATCACTGGTTCGTAGGTATTAAAATAGTCGAACCTGCGAATACCGTTTCGTCTGTCGAAACAGAAATTCGCGAGATTTAACCGGATGTTAGACTTTGGAGGTTCACCAGGCGATCCCGGGATCTCGATTTCGGACAAATATCCCCATTTCCGGGTATCAGGAACCGGTAATTATCATCGATAATTCCTTTCGAACGTTCGTTACGATTGTCTCGAATATCCGGAGACATTAACGCGGCGCGTTTAATCGGAATTTCGTTATTATCCATCGAGCTGATCGACCGCGTGGCGAAAGAACCGATTGTCGACGAGGGAAATATCGTCATTCCGGGCACGATCCAGCGGGGAAGAATCGGAACAGCGGCGAAGAAGGGCGAGGGAGGAAGACAAGGGGCGGAAGCGGTGGCTGCGTCGCGGCGCGTCCCCGCGATCGAAAACATATAACTCACCGGGGCCATAGTGATCGATTAAACGCGTCGGGCCGCGGCGGCGCTGCGATTTAACGGAATAATTTGGTTGATTTAACAAATACCGCGGAATAACGATTTATTTGCATACGAGGCATCGCCGGCCACCGGGATCCACCCCTTCTCTCCCTGCCGCTGTTCGCGAATCGAAACCTCCGCCGATTGGCCGGATACGTATCTCGATGGATCTCGATAAATTTCATTCCCGCGGCTGTGCCACCGCAAAAGCTCGGCTCCTCGTTGAAATGCGAAATGACCAGGTAGTTACAGCGGCGGGTGTTGATTGAAAAACAAAACCGGATCGAACGCGTACAAGATGGCCGGAAATTAAACGCGACGGTGAAAATTCCTTGATTTTTGGAAATCTCTGAATCTAAATCCAACGACGATCGAGATTCTCCGATTCGATGGAGACAGAGCGATGCGATTGTTTAACTCTTCGTTTAACCCCAAGAGAGTGACTTCTTGAGAGAAGCTCGGCATCTGCATGAGCGTAGAATCGCAGAAATTAGATAAATTTCTCCTCGAAGACGCTGGAGGAATCGGAAAAATGACACGGAGGAGGAAAGACAGTGCATTGGCGGAAGAAGGAAGATGAAGAGGGGGAAGAAGGTGTTTAGCAGAGTCGGAGTGCCGAGAAAAGTTGGCGATCGAAGCTCCGGAGGATCCCGGAGGACTTTGCCCGAGGCTTAAATGGACCGCGATGTCGCGAGGAAAAGGATGCCGGGGTTATTTACTCGACTTTAGTCGTTAGTCAGGCTCCTGTTCTCCAGACAGCGAGAATGTTTCCAGTTGTTCGAATTCTGCCACGCTCCCTTAATGCTTGCTCTTAACATTCTGCGACATCCGCGTCTAGCTCTGCCATGTTTTAAAAGCACCAGGCCAACCGCTCCGAGCTTCGAGCTTCGTTAACCCAGGCTAATTTGAATTTCCCGATGCGGGCTATCGGATGCAAATTTTTCACTCCGTCCCACCGTACCCTGGCTTATTATCGGTTAAAATAACCGGCTCTTAATCAAGATTACGCAATTTCACCCCGATTTCTCGCCAATCCCTACTCGATCTTACTTGTCCCTTTATTTCCAACGAAAATTATTTCGAAATATCTCATTTTCTCTCGAAAATACACGTAAACGAGGAAAAATACGATATTTATCGTACGAGACTAGAGTCTGGACTAGATTAAAGGTACTCAGGTTAAAAAATCTAAAAAAATTGCGTAGAAAACAAAAGACGAAGAATCGTTGACTTTTATAATTTTATTTTCAGCAATACCGTAACACCCAAGAATCTCGTTCGATCAACGAGAAACAAAACGCATTCCGCGTTAATACCCCGGGCGAATCGTGTCGCGAGATCTCTGTATTTGGTCGCGTTTCCACGCGTCGATAGCCCGCGTTTCGGCAAGATTTATTTGACGAAATAATTTTCCGCGCCTGGACGGCTTTGGGAAATAAATTCGGCCGCTTTATGGGATCGGATCGGTTATAATTAACGCGGCGCGACGAGAGCGGCTGGCGATTCAGTTTCTCGCCGAACGAAACGGGGTGCGAGAGGGAGAGAGGAAGGGTGGGTAAAAGGGCGAACGGGGTGAAGCGAGGTGACGAGGAAAGGGTGTCTCTAAGCGTGACCGAAAATTCGCGTGTCCAGCCTGTAACAATGGCCGCTGCAAAGTGCAGCAGCCAGGGGGTGGCAATTTCACCCTGCCATTTTCGGCTTCCACCTGCACTAGTGGACGTTGACACGCGTGTCACGAGGGCTAAGCTAACCGTGCACCCTCCTCACCCTCGCCCTCATCCATTGTTCCCAACTTTCTCCTAATGTCCTGGCAGACCCTTGCCTCCTTTCTGCTTTCGTTCGCCAGCTTCTCGACCGAGGGATGACGCTCGTTGCGTTTTTCTACAGCATTCGAGACGAGCAGACAGACCAACTTTATCCACTCGTTTATTCCCATTCTCCAACTCTTTACTCTTCCCCTTCTCAACTGGTTCATTTACACCCTCGACTTGTCCGTTCGCTAGTACCTGTCGTATATTATCGCTCGGGACAAATCGCTCGAAACGGATTAGGCACAAAGGCTGACGGGATCGAGCCTCGATCGAAACTCCGAGCACCCCCGTAAATCAACCCACGGTGTATCTTTCCAGGGAATCAGCCAGAAGCTTCAATATTTATAATCCGTTTGTCCGATCCTCGACTGCGGCAGGTGTGCGATAAGGATTTCGCGGGAACTCGGGCCCGATCCATTCTACCAACGACCCGCATCGCATTAACGCGAAACTTCCGCCGCGTTTCTCCCAACTATCTCGAGATTTCAAAGGAATTCGGAGGGACGATCGGCGCCGAGAATAGACCGATACCTTCGGCGTTTCTCTTCGAACATCTCTGGAATACGATCTCGAGCTTCCGAAATAAAAATTCGATCGAAGAAACCTCGTTGGCAGATCTTCCACTGTTCTTAAGATCGTGCGCGTTAATTATTTTATACTATCTCCGGCAAAGAGTGAATTTGAGGGACGCAGAAGTGTCAATACCTTTCATATTCATCTTCGAACATCCCTCGAATACGATCTGGAGCTCCCAAAATAAAAATTCGATCGAAAAAACCTCATGAAAGACCTTCCACTGTTCCTAAGACCGTGCGCGTTAATTATTTTATACTTTCTCCGGCAGAGAGTGAAACCGAAAGCGCGAAATGTTTCGGCGATAGAAATGGAGAAGCGTTAACCTTCTACGGCGAATAGAGGGAAGCGAGTTCCCTAGGGAGGGGAGAGAATTTATTCCGATGGAACTTTTAATACGATCTAGAGTTTTAAGTCTTCTCGAGCGGACTGTAAGCAGATATCGGCGGGAGAGGACGGAAAAGTTGTCGAACGCGCGTCAGTTCGAGCGGAAGAATGACGAGCGGATCGAAAGGGGTGAGAGGAGGATTGGAAGATCGAGATCGAGCTGGTTGAGAAAATGCAGGATTATCAACCGGCTTAGAAAATCGCTCGCATCGATTCCTCTTTCGGGCTTGTCTCCGCGCGAAAATACGCGTCGCGTGTACGCACGCGCAGCGGCGAATACACAGGCTGACTACGGGGATATTGGAAGTTAAAAGCTTTCGCAGACTGCGGGAGTGGCGTCGGGTGAAAGTTAATTGCATCTTCCCTGCTCCAAGTTATTATTGCTTCCGCAGCTTTCGCGTCCCCGGCCCGGATTAGAGCGTTCGATTCGCGCAGTCGATTTAGATAATCATCGTTTCGAATATCTCCGGTTAATCGAGTTCCCCGATATCGGGCCGCAGCTCGCTAAGAGTCGCGGATATTTCGTCCGATAAAGCGGGAACCCAGGGTAGAACTGCCAATTATTATGTATGCCACGCGAGGTCTAATCCGGAACGAATCTAACGCCATTTCCCGATTTTTCACGTAAATTGATCGCGATAGTACTGTTACGTACCTCTGTTCGAATCGAAGATTAAATCCGAGGCTTTACTCAGATTTTTCTAAGCTCGGTCATGTCTTTTATGGTAAAATAAAAGTAAAAAATCTCGCGTATACGCGAGAAATAAATGGAATTGTTTCGTACTAGTTATTGCCTTTGGTTATTCGCTACTTAATCCTTTCATGGTCAATGGGAACCATAAAGCTCACTCTACGAATGAGCTTCCTTTTTTTCATTAATTCGTGTTCGATCTGTTTCCCATGGTTTTGAAATATAGTAAAGTGACTTCTGTGGTATTATTCGTATTTTATGATTATTGGAAGTTAAGTTTACCTCGGTCAGAAATGTATCTGAATAATTTGGCCGTAAAAGGGTTAAGCTTCAAAAAGCTTAAAAAGCAAGCTTGTTTCTTTATCGCGATACTAGTCGAAAACATCGCTGTGTAAAAAAATTTAACCAAACAGTATCGAAAGTTCGAAATTGGTAAATTTCACCGTTTCGCGTCGGCTCGAAGAGAAATCGAGCAAAGCGTTGCGAAGCTAGTCTGCGCGTAATTCCGCAATTAAATCCCGGTGCGGGGAAAAAAGAAGGAAGCTCGCCGGGTGACGTTGTCGGTGGTGTATTTCACCAGGGGTCGTTGCAGCCCGATCAAAACTCGCTTTGAAACAAACACTCGAGCCACCGAGTGGGTAGTTGATCCTCTGCCAAGGGGGCGCTCGCCGCCGATCCGGAATCCGGCACCGGCCCCTATTTTCTCGCCACCGATTCTTCCGGCTTGCTGGCCACGCTCCTTCCGCCTAGTCGCGCGAATTTTCGCCGACAAATCTCCTCGCGGGAAACGAAGGGCCGTCCTGGAGTTCGACAGGGGACCAGGTCGGTCCCAAGGCCTCTCTCTCTCGGATCATCGGACGCGTTATCGAGGTATCCGCGTCACGGATTTGTCCGCCTGTCGCGAATCCGAAGCGCGAAAATGTCGCTCGTTAGAGGCTTCTTCCCGGTGGACGCCGGACAGAAAACCGATAAACGCGTCATCCGCCTCGCCCCGCGCCGCTGTCATTGCGCCGATCTCCCGGTGCGTTGCAATTTTCCAGCACGACCGGCGACGAGAGGGCTCGCGCTTCGAGTTTCGAGTTACCCGAGTGGAAACCGGGTTAAGGGACGTCGAACTGCGTTTTCGAGAGGGTTCGATTAGTTTTTCTACTTCTGCTATTCCTTTTCTTCACCCGCCGCCATTTTATTGCTCCGCGATCCCTGATTCGTGGCTGATCCACGCCGAAGTAACGATCTTTCCAATCCCGAGAATCGACGCTGTTATCTCCGAGTGCTTTTACAAACTCAGTTTTACCTACCCTGTATCGCGAAATTCTTCTGGAGAAAGTAATAGGAAAAATAATAGGAAAAATAATCCTCGGTATGGTACCGATTTGTCGAGAAACTCGAATACACGGCTGAGAAGCGACCCCAAAACTATTTATATCGCTAAATTACTGTATTACTATATTACTATTAGTCATTTTATTGTTCCGCAATCCCTGATTCGTGGCTGATCCATACCAGAGTAACGATCTTTTCAATCCTGGTAATCCGCACTGTTATCTCCGAGTGCTTTTTCAAACTCAGTTTTCCCTACCCTGTATCTCGAAATTCTTCTGGGACAAATAATAGGGAAAATATTCGTCGGTGTGGTACTAATTTGGAGAAACTCGAAGAAGCGGTTGAGAAACGACCCAAAAATTATACATGTTACTTAATTATTATATTACTATATTACTATTAAATTTATCAGAAAGCAGAGTAACGCTTAAAATACAATAATGAAGAGTATAAGTTACGTAGCACGAGAAGAAACGACTATTTTATCCTGAAGAACGCTATGTTTTCTATTGATTCTCTGTGCGAGAATCAAAGCGACCCTCCTGGAGGTTTCGTCGGATCTAATTGCCGAATGCGGGGAAATTCGTAGACAGGGAGGGAACGGGAACCGTCTGGAAAGAACGCGACCTGGATTCTGGCGCGGAGGAGCCGCGGCAGGAATTTTGTATGAAGCGGCACGGTTCCGCTGACGCGGGCAAGATAAACGGCGGCGGGCAAGGAATTCCGAGGAAACGATAAAACTCGGTGAATTTACAACGAGGTGGAATTCCGCGAGGACGAGAGCAGACGTTCATGAAGTCCTCGCGGTGCGACGACCGGATCGGGGCGAAGCCGTGTTTTCCAGGGAAAAGTTCGCGAGGACGCGGAGGAAATTTCGGGCCTCGGACGGGTCATCGACTTACCTCGACAAAATCCCGAATGATCCGCGGCCGATGGCTGCCTGATGGAAACCCGATGGCCCGGAATATCGGGTTAATTATATTTCGCCGACGAAATTAACGAGAAGTGTCGCGTGATCGAAATATTCCGCAGAGATCGACGTGCCTGCGTCCTGCGAAAAGCGTCGCGGCGTTTGAAGAAATTGAACGATCTTTTCGAAAATAAAATCACCATTCGCGCAAAGGGTAACAAGCACGCGAGCTTCTGTAAGATGAATCTTTGTTTCGATAGTGTCAACTTGCACCGAGATCTATTTTACTTCCAGGAAAAGTGAGGGTTCCTCGAAGCAAGGCTGGATGATGAAAGGGCTGATGTCATGGAATGGTATTACAAGGACCTTCTTTCTAGTCCACCGTGCTTCCTACGTCGCAGAAATCTGCAGCTTCTCGTTAGATACCCTCGATTTATTATATTTGTTCAAATTAACTATCAGCTGTGCAACGAAGGCATCAGGCCTGCTACCCTTAATAGGAACTGTTTCGCTAGTAAGCAATAGAATCGAAACTCTAAGGGACACGTTTAAATCTATATTTCTTATACTTGCAAAAGAGTATTTTTCACCTTTAATGAAGTTTATATATCATGTTACTGTACAACTGAATACAGTTATTTTCCGGTATGCTACACATGGTAATATTATTTCGAAATAATTATAATACAATATGAAACTACTTAAATATATCATCGTATCAAATATTCTCACCACTTTACAGCGTTTCGACGCATTAAAAGGAATATAAGACCGACGTATCCTATATCTCATATAAACACCTATTATTCCTCCACCGTTCATTACAACGAGCAGTAAGAGATGAATTCGATAAACTTCGAAACGCTGGCAACCGGTTTTACAGCTCTATAACACTTCCTCGTAATAAACCCACGAAATCTCGCTCATCGTCAGCTTTCGCGAACCTCGAGGACCGTTCTACGTCTCAGCCTTGATCCATCGTGTCGTCAATTCAACTTCCATCGAGAAATTCGAAAACCCGTACCAAAATTCTTCGATTTCTTCATTTAACATCGCGATTATTCGGTGGGTGTCACGGTTGGATCGAGGATCGCGGTGGATGTTAATAAAAATCAGCGAACGACGCGGCGACGAGGTTCCCCTCGCGACGTCGATATCCCTGGAGAAGAGGCGTCGTCGCGGGATGATCCGGCTAGAAATCTAGCGGGCGATAAGGCGGGCCCGAGCGGGAAGGGCGACGCCGGCGACAAGGCACAAGCTTTATGCATTATGTTTTATGAACACAGGCCGCGTAGTCCCGTGTCATCGCGAGTCCGCGGACTTAATGCACAGACTCGTTTGTTCCCCGAAGTAATAACCTCCAGCGACTGGCGTACCCTGCGATACCAACCCTCTCCTTCCCTCCCACCGCAGGTTCTGGTCTGAAGAAACCGGCAGACAGAGGCGCAGAGAAGAAAAAAAGGGAGAAAAGGCTCGCAGCCGCCCTTTCCGTCGTTCATTTACCTTAAGAGCAACGAAACTGCGTAATATCTTTAGCAACAGCGAACGAGATTCGTCTCTGGCCTAGGAGGCCGCGGCAATATCTCCGAGGCGCCATCTTCGATCGCGAGCGGGAAATTGAATTCGCCCGGGAACGTCCGAGACACGATCGATCGGGTATTTGCCCGGGATGACGTTAAAAGGACCAGGATAATAATGTAATAACTGGGTAGTAACGGTTTGAACGGTGTACAACTTGCTGCATTACGCTCCCAGGTCTCTCTGCGAGCGTTTAACGGTTATGTCCACTCGCAACGCGTGCGAGAGCAAAATTCGGGGATGAAAATCCACGTCTTCGCGGATGTTAGTCGTAAAAAGGACTGTTTCAAAGAGCTGAGAAGTTTCTTTGTCGTTAATATGAAAATTCGACGCACTCTGAAGATCGTACGAAACCTTAAAACTATAATAATTAAAAATTAATCCGATACCGTGATGCAAGATCGTACGAAACCTTAATAACTATAATAATTAAAGATTAATCCGATACCGTGGTGCAAGATTCGGGGATTGAAATTCGCGTTCTCGCGGATGTTAGTCGCAAGAAAGACTCTTTCAAAGAGCTAAGAAATTTCTCTATAGTTAATACAGAAATTCGGCGCACTCTGAAGATCCTACGAAACCTTAATAACGGAGATTAATCGGATAACCGTGATATTAACGAAAATACGAAATCACCGAAACAAGGGTGGCTCCTAATTCGAATTGTGTACTCGAAAACGAAGCGGCACTAAAGCTGTCCGCGAAGGGTAATTCCGGGAAAAAATAGAGGACCCCATAGGAGGATGCGAAATCGCGAGTGGCGCCCCCCTCGCGATGTAATAATTCCCGCTTTACACGCGGCCGTTCCGCCGATGCGCGCACAACCGCGGCCTTCGAAATTAATCTGTTTCATTTTCCGCCCGCTAAATATTTATCTGACGCACGCGCTTGTTTCCTCGCGTTGTTACCGGGCAAGCATCCAGCGCCTCGCGGCGAAAGTAATTTTCTAATTAAATCTTCCGCGAGACGCGCCGGTGAACGAGAAATTCGAGATTCCACCGCTTCGTCGAGCAGCGGTGAAACGAGAAACGAAGGTTAAACTCCGTCGAAACGATTGAAACGCGTTCCGCACGAATTCAATCGAGCTCGGACACATCGAGGACCAGCCACGAATCGCGAATTACGCTTGCAAGAAGAAGGCCCGTGTTCCAATGAAACTACAGGAAAGCGGAAACCTGTTGAAAGTTTTGGGAGTTAGTTGATTTTTAAGTTTATGGTTGTATGGTGTTGTTCTTGCAGATCGGCAACGACAGCATGGTGTACAGGACCAGACACCTGGCCATCCCGCAGGACGATGGCTCGCAGGTGTCCAAGTCGACCATAGACTTCAAGGTGACGAACGACATGTTCCAAAATGGCCGGCTGCACCTGCGCTGCACCGCCTTCATCGCGGATGTCTACCGGAAGACCGCTGACATCGAGATCAGCGAGGACGCACCGCGTATCGCCTCCATCACCGGCGAATCCCCACCGCGTGGACACCGTGAGTAAACCTCTCTTCTTTCTTCTCTCTCCTACCTTTTCTTCTACTCTTTACTGTTTCTATTTCCGCCGATTTTTCTTAAACTTCCTGGTTCGAGTCGGATGTCAACGTAACGTAAGTAAGAAACAGGGATATGAGTTGAAAATATCGTTGAATGACCGCGACAGGACCCAGTCGGTGGCCACTTAACCTTTTGCACTCCGAATTATATCATAATTTTGTTAGCAGCGGCTCCAACGCTTTTATATGGTTTATTTGAAATTTATTTCCACTAAAAAATAGAGCAATTTAAAGAAACAAATTCGATCAAATGTCAATTTTATTTACACCATCGTAGTATTTTATAATTTTCATGCGAGAAAGGAGCTCGTGTGATAAAAACTGATATGGAATTACACTCGATATAGGAGTGCAAAGGATTAAACGAGAACTGTACAATTTGTCGTTCTTAAATACTTGTATAAGAATCCGCAACCGGTTCGTTACTGGGATAAACTTCGACGACCATTTAAGCGAACGTCACCGTGATAAACGAAAGAAAGAAAATAACGAGTACAAAACGGATGGTATTTTAATTCGACAGACTCGTTGAAAGAAAGGTATCCGCGACAACTGGCCGATTAACCGAGGCTCCGGCTATTCCTCGGCGATCTTTCGAGCCCTGCGCCTTATCGGGAGGAAAATTCGCCGTGGAAAAGTCGGGGAATTATCAGAAATGGGATCGCGTTTAATCAAGGCGTTATTCAATCGCGCGGCGTTTATCGGCCCGCCGGATCTAAATTGTCCCGGCTGGCAAAACCGGGGGACCGTCGATACAGAGAGGCGCGGCAAGATAAAACCGGGAGGTGAAGTTTCGCCGTGACGTGATCGCGGAGGGTTCCGATCGGCGCCGTTCTATATTCCCGGAGAACAATGGCGGCCGCGGGGAAATTTTCAGATCGGCTCGAAAGCGGAGGGCGTCTTCGCAGCGTCCCGACGCGATCGACCGGATAGACGTTGTTAATTGCGTCGTTCCGATCTAACGAGGCGAGCCGGAATCGCGGGATTTTATCTTCCTTCCGGCTGGCTGGCCAACCATTTCAGGGCTCCGACGCCCGCCAACGTCGCGGTGCAACTCGATGCACCACCGACGCTGCAAACGATTTCGCGGGAAAAGAACAGGGACAGCGGAGATTCACTCTGATCGCGAGATGTTTCGAGCCGGTTCAACGATTCGCGATATGGTAATGTCTGAGGAATTCTTCCTTGATATTTCGAAATGCTATTCAAAAATAGGATTGGTACAGCGCAGATACACGCGAATCTCTGATTGATAGATAATAGTATAATCGGTATCCAAGAAATCGAGGTTCCGCTATGCCTGTTTTAACCCTTTGCGGACGAATATCATAATATACGTGGAAGTTTTTTAATTTTTCAGAAGAAAGCCGCATGGAATACTGCGAATTATAATTTTAGCGTTGTCATCGATGTCGTAGATATTTCTTAATTCGGAAAATTTCCCTCGATTTGTTATTTTTAATCGTTTAGTATACACCGAATGTATCGTTAGCTTCGTTTCTCGTCCGCAAAGTGTTAATGGTCGCTACTTAGACTGACCTACACTACTTCGCGCCGCGTTCATTCTCGAAAAACCGTACGTCCCAAGCCTATGGGAGTCTGTTGTGGTTTTTAAGCAACATTGCTAAAATATAGAAGCTAGAATATGGAAGTTAATCGAAACAATTAGATACAGGATTAACAAAATATGGAATAGACGAACGTTTCGATATTCGTTCGTGAGAATGGACATAAAATTAGGTTATTTTTCCGAATGAAAATTGGCGTCTTTGAGTGAAAATAACGAGAATTTCTTTTTCCGATATATCGATGAAGGGATCGTTGGTTTAATCACGAATTCTCGTAGTCGATTTGCATCCGAAATTTGCCCGGCTTTCGGAAGGGATAAATGTTATAAATACGGCGATATTGGCTTCGTTAATGAAGTATGTCGTGCACGATTTAAATGTAACATCGAAATAATTGCATTGTTTAACGACTGGCGGATTCGTTAATGCATACGCGAGATAATACCGAACCTTGCCGAACATTTATCGTTAATGAACGGAGATTGTTCGAACGAGTGTTTACGAGGAATCGGAACACGATGTTTATAAACTATACCGAACTCAAATTTCGCTTCGCCCAAACGATGAATAACCGTCGATATAGCAAAAACAAAGCGACCCTTTCGCGCAAATTCGCAAAATCGAGTAAATTTTTCTTACTTTTAACCGTTTCCACCGAATAAACACAAATTCCGGTCGAATACTCGTTATTTACGCGGTTTGCTAACGAATGTAACTAACAAACCCTGTTATACGAAATGTTTCGAGTGTTAATCGTTAATCGTCGCGGGTATTTTTCCACGATATTTCTATGTTCGTCCGGCAACAATTTTTCCACCAGCAGAGTTCCGCGCGACGCGTTGATCCTCGAATTACTCGATTATTTTCTAATACTCCGAACAAACTCGCTGTTGGGAACATTTTCTGAAGGTGGACGATAACGAAACTCGGGAAAGGGTGGCGGAAATTCGACGGTAAATCGGCACGAGGCTTGCTGGTCGCTGGAGATAACACTGTGAACGATTCACAGGGGTTGGAACGGTCCCAGAAATAACTGTCATTAACCATCATTTGAAAACAGCTAAGAAGATTCGAATTCCTAATAACGTTGCAATTATACGAGAGAATGAAAGAGATTTAAGCTGACGTTAAAATTCCGATTTTATTTCAGCAATTATTTTATTCGCAATTTACGTAATATTTTCGCGTCGATACAATTTCTACCCTTACGTCGATATTTCTAAAAATTTTACGGATTGTTTACCGCAGAGATTTTACGAAGATTTTATGAATATTGCGGGTGGAAAATTGATATAGAAGAGATAACTCGGGAGTCAGTGCGGCCGCAAACAAAATGGTCGTCTGGCAGCGATTTCGTTTTCTTTATAACAGCTGTAGGAAATAACGGTTCTTCGGAACTGTTTCGTGATCCGGAATCGATATTATAACAGCTTAAAGGCCGCGGCGATTTATCGAGCGGATGCAATAAGGAAATTACGAGAACTCGGGGATTTATCGAATCTTCTCAGCCGGTTTCACAGCGTAACTCCAGTTGAGGACGGATTGCGATAAAAGTGCCCGGCAGTAGCGAGTCGTAATGGAGTGTGATTGATAACGCTTTGCCCTCCTCGATCAGCCCCGGTTTATCATTGTTAACACGCGCAGGCAGACACGAACACGTGTTCACCCAGACCTCCAATAAATCCCCTCTTTCCCCGGCTCTTCTTCCCCTTGTTTTTCTTTAAGTATTATTCCCTCCAATACCTGAAAAAAAAGAAAAAAAGATTAGCGTTACACACGCGTTACACCGATTTCTATTGGGTAGATATCACACGCGTGTCATTAATTTATATTTGCTTAATATAGTAATGATATAGATCGATTAGAAAATAAAATTACTAATTGTATTAAAGATCGGTAGTTCCAGTGTTAAAAAATCAGGGAACTTAAATTCTCGAGTACACTGGTAAGTGATATAAATTAAAAACGAAGCTTGTCAGCGAAAGATTGCAAAGTAATTTTACGATCCTATGTGACTCACTTGAAATCTATCAAGCAATCACAATTAGACTTAAAACCTTTCACCATGCACGAAATTCTTAAAACTCCTAGAACTGTTATCTAATTCTATCGAGAACCGTTATTTAATTCTATCGTTATCTACTGTATTATACAGTACTTAATTAAAATTATACAGCTCAAGTAATTAATTAAAATACAAAGCACAAAATAAAATAAAAGAAGCAGTATTAAATTTAAATTCTTACCCTACGACTCCGTAGACAACACGAGACTCGGTCACACGTCTGAACGCGACGAAGAATAACAAGCGACTGAGACAGGAACCAATTGACGAAAATCGACGAAGGGCTTACGCGAGCCTAATCCTTTTGTTTACATCCTGCCTACGCAGACTCTCAACGCACACGAAATTCGTAAAATTCCTAGAACTGATATCTAATTCTATCGAGAACCGTTATCTAATTCTCGAAGACCGTTATCTACTGTATTTTACAGTAATTAATTAGAATTATACAGCTCAAATAATTAATTAAAATACAAAGTACAAAATAAAATAAAATAAGCAGTATTAAATTTAAATTCTTACCCTACGAGGCCATAAACCACACTAGAGTCGATCACACGTCCGAACGCGACGAAGAATAACACGCGACTGAGACAGGAAGCCATCGACGACGAGCCTACGCGAGCCTAATCTTTTGTTTACATCTTGCCTAGGCAAAAACCACGGCTCTCGCACCTGTGTTTAGCTCTCGCGCGATATCGCAAAAAAAGGAGTTGGAAGGAAACGTCGAAGCCGAAGTATTAGACAACGTCGGCCGAGATTTGGCAGGCTTCCAGTTCGTTCCGTTAGCTGGTAACAAAAGAACGGTTGTGGGAAACGGTAAGGGGCTGCGTTTCCCTTGGAACGTCAGAAAAGCAAGCGGCAACGAGATAGCATTTACAGCCGGGCAGATGCGTCTAGTCACGCGCGATCTTTCATGTGAACCATGCCAGCCCGGTGACAGTTATGCGGCTGTTAGAGCGGTATCAGCCCGCAGCCAAGAAGGGCCCAATTGTTCCAGCTGGAAAAGCAAAGCCGTTAGCCTGTTACGCGGAATGGGATCTCCCCATTCGGATCGCTCGCCACCATCTATCCGTCTGTCGCGGCTTTTCCTTTCACCGACCAATTATCCTAACCGCCATCGTCGACTTTGCATCTGTCTACCCGATTCGATCCCGTTTCCAACCTGCTCCCCCGATCTCCAGGCTTATCTTCCTCGTACGCGTCGATTCCACCCGATCGTTCGGGTTAGCTCCAGTGTTGCTGCATTTCGGGTAAATTAGAGTGATTACGGTATCAGATTCCAGAGAGAGAGAGAGAGAGAATGTGTTTGCGCGATTGGGATTGGTGATGAGGGTATAGAAAGGGTGCATAAATATCGTGAAAATTTGTTTGGGTGCACAAAAAAGTATATTACACGAGAAATTTTGGACGCGATGGTATCTTTTCAATTTTCTCATTTCGCAGTTAAAATTCAGGAAATTGAGAATTCCAATTTTCATTGGAACTAGGAAAAATCAAAATTTCCTTTACATTAACCCTTTTAAGAGTAAATGTCTTAACTCTTTGGGGCACGGAATTTCAGAAAATAAAATAGTTGTCCGGAAATCTTATTGCGCTTTAAATTAAATAGAATTGATATTTTTTATTAACAGAGGTATCGCGAAAAATATATAAACGTAAGAAAATAATAATTCAATTGCTTGCAGCTATTGCAATATTTTGAGGTGGGTCTAAAAGTATCCTATCATGTATTACCATCCACCAAAAAGTGGGACATTTATAATTCTACCGTGTCTCAAAAGGTTAAGACAGTCTTACGATATTTTCCATTTAACTCACTAGAGCCACCACGGCTCGTAACTACGATAAAAGTAAAATTGCGATAAAAGGTAAATATCGCGTGTATCGTAGACTTACTTTCTCATTTTATCGATATAGTCCTGCAATTTTCTTCTCGTTACGAGAGTATTCGTAAACGTATAAAAGTCTAACTCGGCAAGTGAAAAAGGAGAGACATTTTTAATCCCACCGTGCCTCAAAGAGTCAAGATCGTTTCTATTTAACTCACTAGCGCCACTACGGCTCGTATCTACGACAAAAATGAACAGTAAATATTTCGTTTATCGTAATATTACTTTCTCATTTTATCGATATAGACCAATTTTTTCCTGATTACGAACATTTACCATTGGTAAATGGATAAAAGTCCAACTCCGCAAATGGAATTTCACATAGAAAATATACATCCCGCCATCCCGGGCCGTGCCGACACCAAAATTCTCTGGTTATCTTTCACAGATGCAGCTCTTTGTTCCTTTTTCCCGATTCGCTAAAAAATTCGGCCCGACACGCGCGGAATTTCACGCTGCTGGCCTAATGAAGACAATCCTGCGGCGGTTTGGGGCTTAGGAGATCTCTACAGAGGGGTCGCGTGCACTCGTCCTTTTCCCGGCGTCCAGCTATCGGCGGGGGATTAAAATTGAAAAAGGGAAACCGCGGCGATCGGGGTCGAGCGAGGGGGCAGAGTAAAAAGGTACGGGAGCCGGTTGGAAAAAGGCGAGCGAGAAAAACGACTCGATAAAATTTCGTACGCGAAATCTGCACTGTTACGAACCCGTGCATCGCGCGGCTCGTGCAATTACAACTGTGCGCATATGTGTACGTGTGGCTGTTTCAGGAGGTATGGATCAAAGTCTGACTGAGGGATTTATGGATTCGCAAAGTTGGGTAATCACGGTTGTTTGCGATCGAGTATACCTTGTCAAGAATTTCCGAATTTTCCTTCTATTTTTACTCCTTAAAATGGCTTACCGAATGTTTTGTTAAGGAAGATAGGGTTTTTCGAATATTCTGTTGGAAGAAATTACTAGTAGCGGAAGAAACAGCTTGGTAGATTAATATTCTAACTATATATAATTAATAATATAATAATGTAATTAATACGTTTAATATTATAATTATAAAATATCCTAGTCTTTAGTTTCTCCACTGAAAGGAAAGAAGCGAAGAATTGTCATTCGGTTTACTACCCACTGCCTTTCAGAATTCAATCAGGAGGTCGGCTTAATTAGTTCCCTTCGTTGATAATAGATGTAGACGATTGTCAACTACGAGTTTCAACGTATTTTATTAATTATAAAAATAAAGGTAGTCGTCGCTAGTAGATAGTTTCGCGAAGAGTTTCGAACAATCTTTTACAATCGATTTGGATGAAATTCGCAGACAGAAAATCAGAGACATCCTATATAAATTGCCGATATATCAGACGGATAGCATGGGTGTGGGTTAGAGTGGCACGTTAATAAAACCAGAGCGTTAATTGCTAAATTCCCCATTGATTAATGGTGCCGAAGGCTGGGTTGAAGGCCGAGGGCAAGTGAGCCGCCAATTTCACCAAGGAAATAGCTCGATGTCTGCGTTACAGGCGTTCGAATGGCGGAAATACTCTTCCACCTCTGTTTTTTTTCTTTCCCGTTTAACCTCTCGTGACCGCGTCATAAATATTATACCGTTATTCGGTCGCGTAACGCGATTGCAGATGAATTTGTCGCGAAACCGCTAGCAATCCACACTTTCATACACGCATCGTATCAAATTCGAATATTTTGTTTTGTCGCGTATCGCGTGTCGCGACTGGCGGAAAACTATCGAATAAAACTATCGAATGAAATGGTTCGCCGTAACAATACCCGACGAGACGAATCTATAACGAGTTAAGAACAATTTCGGGTAATTCGGCACGCGGTAGAGCCAAATATTTACGCGAACGATGGGAAATAGCGGAAGAGAGGACTATTAGGAGAGAATTAGGGAAAAACGGGGGCATGAATCAGGGAATTTTCGTAGATAATAACGATTCGTAGTCACGGACGTTCATATTTTAGCCGGTGCGGCGTTGAGAGAAGAAATCCGCGGTGAAATATCGCGGAAATCTGCGACGTCCGGTCTGACGCGATGGACTTCCGTATATCTCGAAAACCTCTTCATCGAACCGATCCGATCCCCTTAAAACATTGACTGCCAATTACGAGATATCTCGTGGTGGGTTGCAATTGATCACGAAATAAGTTTACTGCCGTTTGAGATAAAAATTATTAGAAAATCTCTTCATCGAACCAGCCCGATTCCCTTAAAACATTGACTGCCAACTACGAGATATCTCGTGGTGGGTTATAATTAATAACAGAATAAGTTTACTACCGTTTGAGATAGGAATTATTAGAAATGGTAAATGTTGATTTTTTGGAATTCCTATAAAATAAAATCACGGCGGCCAAGACAAGACGCTCTAAATTTTCCATGACAGTGAATGGGTTAAACTCAGTCCCCCGTTCCTCCAAACCGGCGATTTCTCCGAGAATTATCTCCGATTGACGAGGCAGCTCCGTAATTAATATAAATCTGGATCGCCGTTGGTATCAATTCCGGCTAACAAGCTGCTGTACGGCTTCCTTTCTTTGATTAACGACTGGTTCTCGCCGCTTAAGGGCTGGGAACGGCCGCAACGCGGCAAACGAACGCCCGTTCCCGTCCAAATAAACCATCCCCCCCTTCGGAGAAATCGAACCCGTTTCGCCGGCGATGCTTCGCGGTGAAAAATCGACGCCGCGGTGTAATTGGTTTCATAAAAGTACTCGGACCGGACAAAAGCGCGGACTGTGCTCCATGCCGCGATAATTCACAATTTTGCGAATGTCAGGTGTCCATTTATTTGATACGCCGCCCGGCAAATGGGGCACCGGAACTAATTCCGCGAAATTTCCCGGCACTCGTAAATATCAATTACCAGCGCGCAAAGTAACATCAGCGAAATCGGATACGCGTTTTATCGGCTCGGTTTTCAACAGCGAAGCCTCTCGACCAACAAAAATTTCCCTCTGCGTTTTTACGCAGATTCTCGCGTGCGTGCGGAATTCTGTCGGCGATTGTGGGTGTTCGAATGAATTCGAGTCGGTATGATTTTCGTTTGGGGATAATTTATTGGTACTTGCTAGGGACTAGCGCGAGCGTCGTCACGAGAAGCTGGTAATAAAGACACGAACCGGTTTCCCGTTGTTTTTGAGAACAAACTTTTAAACGTCGGAAGCTAATTTCCCTTAGCGTTTCTCTCGCGGATTCTCACGTGCGTGCGGAATTCTCACAATGATTTCGAGTGTTCGAATGAATTTCAGTCGCTATGATTTTCGTCTGGGGATAATTTATCGGTACTTGCTAGGGACTAGCGCGAGCGTCGTCACGGAAGACAGGTAATAAAAACGCGAACCGGTCTGCCGTTGCTTTTGGGAACAAACTCTTAAACGTCGGAAGCTTTGCTAGTCGGAATCGATAACTCGAAAGCGTTTGAAACGGAGTGTCGCGCGAGTCGCCGAAATGTCTTGATCCAGGAGCGACTGGAGGCCATCGCGGAGGATTTACGAGGACGCTGAGTCATCTCGAAGGAGAGCGGCGCGTCGCGACTGATTTACGCGCGAGTCCTCGCGATTGCAGGAGGATTTGATGGGCGAATCGCGGCGACCGTCAGAAGGGCGCGATAAAAGCCGGTCGGCGTCGCGACGCTGCGGAGATCCGCCGATGGCGTGGCTGCCTAGAAGATTGCCAATACCATTACTCCGCAGTAAAGGGAGCGTAAACGCGCCGTTAAAGGACTGTCCCGTGTTTTCCTTCTGTGTCTGCGCTCCCCGGCCGGAAATCGAACCACTCCCTTTATGCCGCCGAGAGATGAGTCTCTCCGACCAAACGAACCGGATCCGGTAAACTCTCGCCTTCCAACCGTTTACGTCGCTCTTTCGTTTCCTCTCGTTCGTCGCGTTTGCACAGCTAGACAGTCGGTTGTTTCCACGGCCAGAAGAGTTTCGACGAACCGGCATTTGGGCAGGCCGGGCTAACGGGTATATTTGGCTTCCAGGGGTACCTTAAGACGAATGCCAACTTCTCGGGTCCCATATTGGGTCCGGGTTCTCGACGATAACCTGTCATTCCGCGTTAGTTGTAACGAAGATTAGCTGGTACATTCGGTCCTTGAATATCTCGACGAAGAGTAGTTGGCAAGTCCCATGAGTCTTTAAACAGGTCTGTCTAATGGGTATTTGGCTTCCAGGGGTAGCCTAAGACGAATGCTAACTTCGCGGGTCCTATATTGGCTCCGGGTTCTCACCAATAACCTGCCATTCTGGATTTATTGTAACGATGATTAGCTTGTAAGTCAGTTCTTTGAATATCTCGATAAAGAGTGGCTGGAAAGTCTCATAGGTATTTTGGCAGGCCGGGTTAATGTCTGTTTGCCTTTAAGGGGTAGCCTAAGGCGAATACTAACTTTTCGCGTCCCATATTGGGTCCGGGTTCTCACTGACAACGTGTCACTTTGTTGGTTTATTGTAACGATGATTAGCTCGTACGTTAGTTATTTGAATATCTCTATTCTAGGATATCTCTATTGAATATTCTAGGATTTTTTAGAACCTTGGGTAAGAATATTGGGTGGGACAACGACATCGAAGTCTTTTTAATAAATACAAGTGGTCGACTGAAATAACAGCTAATGTCTTCTTAAGAACTGTCTCTGATACTCGAGTAATGACAACCGAACTATCCGGTCACCCTTATTTTAAACCTAATCCTTTGCGCACGAAGAACTTTTTCGTGGCGAACAACAGCAATTCGAAGCTTTTCTCATATTTCGTATTCTCGCTAGCTTTTAACTTTTAACAACGAAACAAAAAAAATAAAGCACGTGTTTGGGTTAGGTTATTGGGTCAGGTTACTTCGTGTGTAGTTATTGTTAATATATTTATCTTTTCGTACAAGTTATTTAAGTTATAGCATCGAAACAAATGGCGACTGATAAATATTCTTCGAGCGTAAAGGATTAATATATCAACCCGCCATTAATATAAATTCTAATAAGGAAATCGAAAATTCCGCGAGACAACGAAAGAAGACCGGAGGAGCGTTTCGAAGCTGTTCCCTAAATTCGACGCATTACTAAAATCCATCAGACACCGAGCCTGGCGTCTCGAGATCCTCTCGGCAAGATCAAGAAGACACCGAACTTCAATTACAATCTCGAACCCCAGAATCTCCCTCGAAATATCACGATCTCATACGAGCCGGGATACATCTGGATAAAGTCTAGAGCCCCGAGATCGAGGGTTGCTTCTCCCGAAAGGCATCGTCACGCCGAAGAATGCCAGGCTGCGTTTGCGCATCTCGCGATGCCATTAGCGAATTACTTTCCCCGTGGAAACCGGCCTTTGGCGGCGTCCAGCCCTACAGCAGCCCTTTCCAGCAGCTCCAACCTTCGACTCGGCCCTCGTGAATAGTCATTCACAGACCTCGATCGAATGTCGCGGATCGAACGCTAACAACGCGAATCAAAGGCAAGCCTCTCGGATTCTTCTCCAGAACAGAATAGAATACCCATGGAAACGATGTGGACAGCGAAAGTACTGAGACGAAGAGTAGAAATTGCGAAAGTCCGAAGACAGGCTAACTCTAGATTCCAGGAGCCTCGGAATTTCGAATCGGAACACGAAGAAGGTGAAAGAAACGAAGAAGGGAGGGACCAAAGAATAAAACAGCCTCGATTCCTAATCCACCGACATCTCGCAGCGATCAGATCAGGGATCCACAGGAGAGACGCGTCATGGGACGAGAGTTTGAAAGGTAGAGGATCGAATAGAATATCCATGGAAACGATCTGGACAGCGAAAGTGCGAAGACGAAGAGTAAAAATCGTGAAAGAAACGCGGAAGAAACACGAACGTCCGTAGACGAGCTAACTCGAGGTTCCAGGAGCCTCGGAATTTCGAATCGGGACACGGAGAAACCTAAAAGGAAGAAAGAAGGAAGGAACCAGAGAGTGTAACGCCTCGATTCCTAATCCACCGGCATCTCGCAACGATCAGACCTGGGATCCAAAGAAGAGACGCATCACGGGACGAGAGTTTGAAAGACGGAGGATCGTCGGCGACAGGTCTGGGTTAATATTCATCCCCGTAACGCGACCGTCCCGGTGGTTTCTTCGACTCGGCAGGGGTCGCGGCCGATACCCACCCTTACCTTTAGCCTCTCCGGCGTTTCTTTTCCCCTCTATTCCAGGCTGGAAATTCTCCCTGGAGCATCCTCCGCGCTCGCCCATCGCCGGAATATACCCGGGGCATTATCAATGCGAGGCGAGTTCTCGGCTGCACTTTCGAGGGTATCCTGGAATAGTAAGGAGAGTGCTGGCTGCCGCGCGCTTGGAAGTCGAGGGAAAAAGGGGGCGGCTGGCGGATTGAGAGAGAGCGAGAGGATGGAATTGGAATAAGCGTAGGAAAAAAGGAAACGGAGAGGAGGTAAAATGGAGGAGGAACTATCCGCTTCGATTAGTAACTCGGTAACGTAAGCCCCGTCCAGCGAGACTGTTTTTCTTTCGGGCCTGGAATTACGAGCAACCCCGGAGAGGTAAGGGATTCGAAAAGGGCGGGTAAAATGCAAATATGGAAATTTATTCCCGTCACCGTGTCTCGGAAGAGCTTGCGCGTTAATAAGAGGGTCGAATGGAATTCTTTGATTCCTCGAGCTTCCACGGTAATCGGACGGATCACGCCCGGGGAACACGCGGGAATACTCGAGATTACGCGACCGGGTCGCGTTTAAAGACACGAAAGATCGACGATCTACCCGTTTAAATCGCCGAACCAAAGCACCAAAGTTCCGCGATCGCGTTCGCCAAAGCAGAGGAGAGGAGAGGAGAGGAGCGCGTGGCTGATACGGCGTTGTCACTTAGTCACCGTGTATCGATTTTGTAAAGTTCACGGCATTCGTGAACATTGACACGGATATGATGCGCCTGTTATTGTCCCGGCTGGCTAACAAGATCGATGCGAGTTATCGCTGTTTGACGATCTGTATAGAAATCACGTTAACTAAGTTCCTGCCTCTGTGTACAGAGATGAGTATCGCGCGCGATGTTTGATTTTAACTTGGGAATTGTTCGTGCTGAAATAACCCCGATGTATCGTACAGATTTCCTCGTCTCTTCCACTTCGAATCCAAAGGACCAAACTACACCGATCGATACGAGCGGCGTGTAATAGGCTATTGTAAGGCGAATCTTTATTTGGATGGAATTTACTTTTCTTATCGAAGGGTTCCTCGAAACTAGGCTGGATGATGCGAGGGCTGATGATGTCACCGAAGGGAATAATCGATTCAAAATCGATCGTGCTACTCAGATCGCAGAACATCGCTTTATTATATTGCACAATCTTTAATAAATCATCGTATTTTAATCTAACACCACAATACGATTCTCCGTTCGTTCTCCTTCCCTGGGTTCGGATAATTCTCATAAAGGCATCGAAGTGAATTTATATCGCGAGAAATCCCCGAGAAAAATTTGGATCCGATTCGCCTCTAATCTGCCTAAGAACCTCTAATAAGTACGACACACGGTACGAAACCGGAAGGAGACCTCTTCTCGCTTGGCTGACAGGAGTCTAACCTAGATCGGATCCGAATTCATCCACGCGTGGCCTTGAACGGCAGATACCTTTGATTCCAGGAATACCTCTACTGGTTCTAACGTGCGCGTGACACGTGGAAGCAGAAACTCACAGTCGATTTCGCAAGATCGCTTTGACGCGTGCCGGGCGGAAATAATGGGCGCGCGAGGCGCTGTCTCGGCAGCCGCTTTGATGGAGACTGGCCGACACGCGGTCACCGACCTGTCCGCTTGTCAATCAAAACGAAACAATTCCGGATGGCCGGCAAATTGGCCGAGACCGTCGATTTGATTGGCCCACGCGAGTCGGGTTACGCGAGGCAGACGCGGATAAAACGAATTTCGCAAACGACCACGAACCGGACCTTCGACTCGGATCGACCATCGCGGATAAAACGAATTTCGCAAACGTCCACGAACTGGACCTTCCACTCGGATCGACTCTCGCGGATAAACCGCTTCTCTTTCTGGATTTCTCCGATTCAGGGGCGTCTCGAAGGTGTACGCGACAGAGATCGAACCGGGAGACTTTTCGCGCGAAAGATTCGCGATTAGAAACGTCGAGGAAGCTCGAAGATCGGCGAGTTTTGCGACGGAAGAAGCAGGAGTAAAATTATCCCGGTGTCCGACCGGAATGACTAAACGATAACTCCTCGATGGACGAAATCGATTTTCTTCCCGGATTTCTCCGATTTAGGGGTGTCGAAGAGATGTTGTGCGTAACAGAGGTAGAACCGGGAGATCTTCCGCGCGGAAGATTCGCGATGAGGAAATCGGCAAGTGGAAGAACCTCCAGGCTTGGCCATTTTTGCGACGGAAGAAGCGGCGGTAAGCAACCGATTAAAATTACCCCGGTGTCCGGCCGGAATTACTAAACGATAAATCCTGGGTAATCCGCACAAAGGCGAACAATACCAGCGCTATCGGGCTGGATCTATCGACGAACAAAAGCACTCCCGCGGAGCGAATTAATGATCGGCCGATGTAAGATAACCCGGATACCCGTTCCGCGCCCGTAAACGCTTCGCCACTCGTCCCCGTTTCGAGCCGGCCGGGACGCGGGGGTCGCTAACCGCGATTCACGGCGCGGAACGCTGTCAAAATTTCGACAAACTCGTTCTCTGCGCCGGGACGCGAAAGATACCGTGCCGAAAACGAACCGGAAAAAAAGCGAAGGCCCGGGAAACGAGAGGAAAACGGCACGGAGGGTGAAAAAAAAAAGGAGACCGTGGAGAGACCAGTGGTGGAATAGTTGGAAACATCGCGAGGCAATCGCCATCGCGGGATAATATAGGCGTTTTCGAAAAACTTGTTTCGCATCGAAAAAGCAATTACACCCGGCTGGCTATCGAAATTGTTATGAACAGAGAACACGGAACAACAGAACGTTGGACAGGGCCAACGAAGGGTGGGACGGAGAAGCGGGGGAACGTTGATGGACACCGGTCACCCCGTTGTCCCCATCCAGCGAATCCCTGTCACGTTTCTCCCCCCGTTTCAACCGGTTTTCGAGCCAGTGGCTGCAATCACCGGAACTCGGCCTGTCCTCTCGCGCCATTCCAACGACCATCGCGATCCATCGGCCACCGCGTTATATAATGCGTCGCATCCGCCGCCGAATACGTTTTGACAAGCTGCAGATGCCTCCCCCAGTCCAACCCCCCGGTAACTCCGTCCTTTTTCCTTCAACCCCGCGAAATTCCCGCGGCTCCTTCCTGTCGCTGGTGTCTGAAGCAACGAGAAAGGATGGATCGAGGCCTCGACGCGACGAGATCCGACGTTTCCGGACCAACGAGTAATTGGCAGGGCACCAAGCTGCGCGTTGTTTCGATTTGACGCGAACCGAGCGGACGACGCCGACGCCGCATGGGCCATTGTTGCGAGCGCGTGATTCCGTACCGAATGCGTCGTGTAAATGATATACATCGGTGGAGGACGCGTCGAATCGACCGAGGCATCGCAGAAATTTAGCTGTCAACGCTGCCGCCGAACGCTCCGGGCCTGCAGCGGGGGATGATTGGGGTTGGTTAGACGCGTCGGCGGTTGCTCGGTCCTTTGATTCTCGGTTTCTGGCTGTTGACTAGCGTGATTGGTTATTCCCATGCTTCGAGAGATTTTACAGCCTCGGCTTTCCTGAATTACCGATTTCGATATCGGGCTATCGGCGGTTGGCCTCTGGTTTGTTGGGTCGGGGATGCTCGCTAGCCGATTTTCGTTTACCCAAAGGTGCGCGCGATAATTGGCTCGAAAATTATATTTCTTCCGTTAGAATTGCGAGAGAGACCGTGTACACGGAGATCGGATGAACGGGTATATCGGTGTCGGATTTTTAGGATATACGAGAAAAGCATAATTGAAGAGAACGAAGTGCAAGGTTTAAATAAACGAATTGTAAGTGTCGGTTCTCAAGGAGCGATTAGCTATTACTTTCGATAAACATTCCTACTCAAAGTTTGGACTCATCCAGCACGAAAGCCCTGCAGAATCACCCTTTTCAAACTACTCTACCGGTATCATCGAAGAAGTTAAGTCCTACTCGGTATTTATGATACTGGAGTACTCGAGAGCTTAACACTGAAACAAGTAGCTACGTACAGATATTTTACGCGAAAGATAACCGTAGTGGGACGAGGAAGACGAATAACTAAACAATTACGTTTCGATTCGAACAAAAAGAAACCTGAATTTTATCATGAACAGTTTATACACTCGCAGGAATTGTAAAAAATTAAATACCCGACTCTTTTCGTAACTCTACCGTTAATCAGCTCGTGTCGAAATATCACAATGCCAGAAATCATTTTTTCGTTACTAAAATATCCTCTTTCGAAGTATCAAATTCGTATCCCAACCCTCCCCTGGTACCCGCCGAAAATATTAAATTAATATTTTCATTCGTTAATTAACATCCGTTGCGTGAAGCGATACAAGTCTGGTCTAGAGTTTAACCCTTTGCACTCGACGATCTTTTCGTTACAGAAAAAATGGTAATTCGAAGACTTTCCGGCGATATTTTTAGAACGATAAATAACAAATTGCATAGAAATTAAGACGTGGAATAATTTTACTTCAACATTCCACGCATCGTTGGGTAAATCCAAATTTGATATATTAATTAACATCTGATTACATGGCGACTGAGGCTCGCCTCTAAAGGGATAATTATCTCACGTTGAAACACTCTTCGCGCCGAAAATAATTTTTCTAATTTCCCTTTTTCGGACCCTCCACCACTATCACAAAGAAAGCGAAGATTTGAATAAATCACGCGAATAGCCACTTTAATAGATTCTTCCACCCTCTCTCTGTTCTAAATTCTTTTCTTCGCAAATCTGTCTGCGTCGTGACGCGAGTCAGAGGAATATCCGGCATCGAATACCTTTTCCCGCTTGGAAACTAAAATAACTCGCTTGAACGGAGTGATATATCGCGACGGTGGTAATTAAAAGCCGAAGTGGTCGGTAGGAGGAGGCATTAGTCGGAAGCATGGCGTCCCGAGTACGGGGCCCTCCTCGATCCGAATAATTATTCCGCCAGGCGGATATTTATATTCGCTTACGGGCCGCTTGTCGCTCTTTATTCCATTTTCCGCGCTGCTTTATGATCCGCGGCTGCCGATGGGAAGCGTAATACCGCGTCGTTCAAACGTCTCACCCCCCTCGACGCGGTCTTCCCCTCGTTACCGTCATTTTTCATCCCCTTCGCGACGCGTCGCGTTTTTTGCCCGCCTCCCGTCCGACCGGCCGAATTAATTCCAGCAAAATATTTAACATTCGAGCACGTCCACGCCGAGCAACGTTTATTCCGCGTTGTTCTGCGACTCCTTGCCAACCGGAGGTCAGAGAAGCGTTTGGATCAGACGATACGGAGAGGAGAATCCTGGGAATTATATCGCGGTGATTTATCCGTGTCGTTTATTAGAGATAAAGAGGGAAAAATTGGGTTTAGAAGACGGGAGATTATTCTACGATCAAAAACGCGTCGGAAACGTGGAATAAACTTGCTGAGGGGTTATAGCGAATGAAATTTAAGCGATGGAGAAATACGATATTTATTTATTGTAAGAGTAGAGTCTGGATTGGATTGGATTGGATTTTTGGTCGCAAAATGTCTCCAATGCGCGGAGAAAATAAAAGACTCGCGGTGACAAAGAAGACATAGAGGATAGGGTTCACCACCATATCGTTGACCTGTAGAATTTTATTTCTAGCAATACCTTAACTAAACTTTTTCCCTACGAGATCCAGTTTCCGAAGAAATCGAATTCGAAGCTCTGTTATCGGCTGACTGCGAAAATTCGAGCTGCGTTTCCTCGGAAATACGCTAACAAAACTCGGTTTTTCGCGTGGAATTGCAGATTTTCAAGACACCCTGTAGAGAATATCGAAGAAACGTTACTCCCCTCGGCGCGTGGCGATCGATCACGCGAAAGCGGTTCCTCGTGGCCAGATTTCTGGCCGTTTATTCAATCAACTTGGGCCATCTGGCGCTGCTAAATTTCCAGCCGGGGCAAGCAAGCGGCGGTCTCTCCTCTCGGCTCGTAAAATCGACCCGGCTTTGGCCTCGTTAACGCTTTCCTCCGCGATCATTCGATGACGCGCGGTTGGATCGTGAGGCGAATACGATAGAATCGAGCGTGCTCGTAAAACGCGGCTCGTAAAGGAGCGCCTCGATCTTTCCTCTCTCTTCTCTCGCTTTGAACGCGATTCCGATGGAACGGACGAAATTCCACGAGCGGAAAACGTCTTCTCCGATTTCGTCCCGTCTTCTCCGAGACGATCCTCCTGCTCTCCGACGAGGATTTGTCCGCGTCGCGCGTGCTTCCGGCTAAATGTCGCGGCTGTTGGCCCCGAGCTCGCGTCGAGACCGCGCGGCGTTCCCGAGCGGAACGGCGATGATAACGGCGACGTGTTTGTTAGCTCGGGCCGGGAAGGCAAAGGCGAGAGATGGAAATGGCGGGCGGCAAGGTGGAATAATAAGGTACTTATCGCTCCTAACGTACTATGCAGATGAGCGGGGATTCCTCGAAAGCCGGGATCGCCGCGTGCGTTTACCCCCGGGGCAACTTTTATTTAACGAATTTTAGAGCCTGGTAATTCTCCGAGACGGAAAAGAAGAAGAAGAAGGACAGAGGGTTGTAACGAGATAAGGCAGAAACGAGGCAGATAAGGGATTACCGAGATGTTTATAAAAGGAACGCTGATACAGGGATCGAATATTACGAGGGGCAACGAGAGGAGACAGATTTAATCGCGAAAGTAATTTTTCGAGGATAAATTGGAGCTTTCTGAGGAAACGCAGTTGATTCTCCTCGACCTCTGCCCCCCGCGCCGGGGGGTAAAAGGTTTAATGAAAATGTTTTCCATCTCGGCTCTTACGTCTCCCTTGCCCCCCTGCTCCTCTGCCGGCTTATTAAAATACTACGTGCGAAGAATATTCCTGAACACGGAATTAAATGGCAGCGGCCGGTCGTCGGCCGCCGAATATTTAAATAGACGCGCGTGAAAAACGAAACGGGTTATTAGAAGACCGGGAACACGGGCGGAACACGTTCGTTCTGGAAATTAGGATAATCCAATCCGCCTTCGTTACGGCAACGATTCGAGAAAATAGAGCCAAGGTTATTAAGATCCGGCCGCGTCTTAAAATTAACCGCCATTTTTAAATAGCTTCTCCGCTAACGTCCTTTCTTCTTCTTCTTCTTCTACTTTTTCTTCTCTTGTTCGAAACGAAAGGAGAAGAGACTCGTTTACTTTGCGTAAACGAGCCGAAAGAACGAAATTACGAAATTCGTTGAATTACCGGAAGGGTGGCCGCGATCAGCGGGAACTTTTAAATTAACTCGAGCCTTTAACGCGGTGGAATATGGCCGGAAGGGAAGAGGGTGGAGAGGGTGGAGAGGAGAGGAGCGAGTAGCGCGATACAGGGGTGATAATATAAATCGCGACGTCCGGAGCAGACAGGGTGGTGAAAAATAGAGCTCGAGATCCAACGAGATTTCACCAAGGAGCCCGTTGTTCGACGTAATAACTCGCATCGACCGCGTCAACCGGCCAAGTAGCTGCCAATACGGCGGTCGGCTCGTTAAAAGCCTACAAAACCATTTTCCACTGCTAAATACAGCCAGACCACGTCGATTATTCTCGAGTAAACGTGCACCAAATTGCCGACCCGGACAACAGCCTAAAAGAGTAGCTTCTCTGTTTTCCAAATCCGATCGTCTCGCGATCGTCTCGCGTGTTCGAGACGAAGATTCTTAAAAAATCTCGTGTCTGATAAACTGTTCGGAATTTTCTCGGTTAATTAGAGAATCCCGGAGTTTCTTCGACCGTCCCGAAAAACGAAAGTTCGATAGGAACAATGGACTCCGATATCGAAGCGATAGGTACCCGGATTTCCTCGGATTTAAATTTCCCGCGGCTGGTCGAGGGTTAATTAAAGACCCGCGAATATCTTTCGCCTAATAGGAAGTTAACGAAGAAGTTCGAAATATATTTTTCCCCCTTTTTCCTCCATCAGTGATTTAAAGTCGATCGAAGAGCCTTTGATATCCCACTCGGCGAGCATCGGCTTCTTAAACGCTACGCGGCTCCGATTTGATTTTCCATTCAAGCTTTTATTTCTCCTCTTTTTCTTTCGCCGTTTCACCGATTCCCGGGATATCCTCGAGGCTTTTATAATCGTCAGAACGGCAATCGTAGGGATTTATCGTTCTTCGACACGATGGATGGTCGTGCCGTGGTCGAACGAATTAAAATTAACGGCGTCGCTCTCCACTGTAGCCCTTTTCATGGTAAAACGAGACTCGCAAGGGGGTTGTCGTCTGACGAACAACAGTCACGGGGACTTTACCGAGGTGCAAGGCGCCATTGGACTCGGTTCCCGATGGAACTTGGCACCCGGGGCGATGCAAGGGAAAAAGAGAGGGAAAAAGTAAAGATCGAAGTTTCTTCGGTAGATTCGATCGTTAAGGGCGGTTCACGTATGCTTGACTCCGTGATCGAAAGAGTTGGGAGAGCTCGGCAAGTGCCAAGAGAATGGCAAGAAACTTTCGCCATCCTCGGAGGATACCCGTTTCTTTCCGACCGTCTGCCCCGGTCGCAGGATCAGCCAGCCAACCCAGGCTCGATAATTTCCCATCGATTGGTTACAACGTTTTTTAATCACACGGCTCATTGGACAGATAAAGCGACCTAGGACAAAGACCGGCAGTATCGAGGAAGCGAGATATGGAAAAAGGAAAATGAGAAACGCGATGGAACACGCCAACCCCTTCGAGATCGTCCCCGTTCCCTCCGCTCCATTTTGATTTCGGGCCCCAGGATCTAGAAATACGCGTATTGCAATCGGAATTTGTGATACTGTCACGGGCAAACCGGAAGTAACGAGTGGATAATAATACGATCCCAGGCAAGCATTTCCTCTGCTCCTTAAATTTTCCAGTTACCGATTAAAATTTTATTTATATTTAGTCATTTGCGAACATAAAAGAAAATTCGTAGCTACCATCACGTTGGAATAAAATTCGATATTAATTTTGCCATAAGCAATCGCGTACATTTCATTCAGCAATTGCAGAGATAAAATCTAACTCGAGTTGTTTGGTAACGTTGATAATTTTATACCTGGTTCATCGAGAATTGGCAAGATCAGAACAGGGATGAAATGTAATATCAAGATTTCTCGCAAAGGTCATATTTGACCCTTT
>NW_027470447.1:0-37900 GCF_051020765.1 Lasioglossum baleicum
AGAAATTAAAACGCACGAGTACTTTCTCCGTGTCATAATATCAATTCGATATTTCGACGTTGGGGAAAAAGAGGAAAATCGAAAATAAAATATAAAATCGCCGAAAAACAGGGAAAATAAAATTCATTGACACTTTCCGGCACGAAAATAAATAAACTATACCCGTTTCCATATAACAAACAATTTTTCGATCTTTTATTTCCCCTCTTCAATTCGCACTGTAAATCACCGACAATCCGTTCGAAATTACTTTCCATTTCCAGCCAAATTAAACCTAGATATTCCTGCGATTATCTCTGAATTTTCTTCGCGTAGCTACTCCCAATTCCAACCCCCTCGTTCACCGTCCAATCCACCCCTGTCGTAAAAGTAGCACGGCGTGATATTCGCATAAACCATCGCGCATCTAATTAACGAAGAAACAGGAATCACGACCGCGTACGTTCGCGAAACTTCGAATAACGGTTTAAAGAGTTTTAATTTCCCCGGAAATTGAATTCATTTTCCCCACTCGCTTGTTATATTTGTAAAGCGGCACACAGCGAATTTAAATACAGGCAAACTGGCGACGCGTGGACTGCTGCTAAACCGCTAACAGTTTTCGCCGGCAGAATTTAGTTGTTGATGCAGGACGTTTAAAAAAGTTTCGCGCGAATTACGCTTAAAAACGATGTAACATAAAGCCGGAGTTTAAACATAATAGTTAGGCAGAGGTGGGTGGATCGAGGGGTGGCAGGAACGTTACAAGCTTATGAAAATACGCGGTCTTACGCGATGCCACGAGCCACGTAAATCATCTGCTGTGGGCAAAGATTCGTGTGCGTTCGCTAAATAAATTACCACGGCTTTATACATGAATATTTAATCACCATAATCAGTTATTCCGCCGGCCAGAATTTGCTGCCGTGAAAAAAACTTCCCGCCAAACTCGATAAATTAACTAAACTCGCTGGCTAAACGTTGATATCCCGCCAGGCGAAACTTCCAACATCGTTTTCATCGTAAATTGTTGCGCGCCGACGAAACGGTCAATTTCTCCTTTCACTCACGTTTGCTTCGTTGCCACGGTTAAATCAGCATAAACGGATATAGGTTAGGCCAGCTTTATCGCGAGCAATTATTCTAAATAGCGTTGCGATTCATTCGAAGAATGGAAATTGGTCGATCACGTTCGGTTTCGTTCTATTCGATAGTCCACCAACGTTTGGGGTAATTAATTCGTTATATCGCTTGTAAATATTATTGTAAATCGTATCGAGTTGATTAACCACTAGTTCACATTTTTGGGGTAATATATATGGTACCATTTTATTTTTTAGGACAATGTACAGCGACACGTTGAATAAAATTATAAAATTATTTTTTAGCTTTAGAGGACTTGTTTGCTATTTTATACTAAAAATATCAAGATCACTTTCTGACTATTTTAATAGTACATTTATTATTTCCACAAATTTTATCACACAATTTTTATATATATAAGATTGATATACTTATTATATATTTTTATATATTAACATTTTGAAACACTATTGAAACGTAACTTAATTCGATTTGATAATTCCATAAAATATGAATAAATACGATCAGAATAATTTTATTCTAGTAAGAATTAATTTTTTAGAATGTATCACAAAAATTTTAAGCCTTTAATCAAAAATATTTTATGAAAAATGTATAACCTAGCAAAAAAATACTCGTCTCAAACTATTATCAGCTACTGCGCGTACATCTCTGTAAATACTCGAATTAAATGTATTCGAAAGACAGAATTTTGATAGCGAAAGGAATTGCAAATAATGGCAAATGTATGGATATTGCAAATATTGTTGCAAGTATATGTGGAAACAATACTACTTATCTAAAGTGAGTGAAGAGTGTCTGGCAGAGCGATAGACGTGGGAACGAGGGATACTTGGTCTAGAGTGTTAGAGGTGTGGAGCAAGAGCGTTTGGACTGAGCACTTGAGACTATCGCGTGAATGAAGGATGCAGACCACTCATGGTTTTCGGTGCATCTGCCTGAGTGTGTTTCAGAAATGGCTGCACAAAGTGAAAGAAATAGGAAAATAGAGAAATATACGAGAGTTGAGAAGATGCGTACAAAAGACAGTGAAGGATTAGCCACTGAAGTAATAGGACCAAGAGTTGTTAAAAAAATTCAACAGCCATTACAGCTGTTATATCAAAGTGAACAACTGGTTTCAAAGAAACAAAGGAATAGATTCACCTGGCATAGATTAACACGATTAAAAAACCTATAATTACCAAAGCTAATTATGAATAGACCTTGAATATCAAGCTTAATCATCGCGTAGATTGTATCAAACGAACATTTACATCTCGAGAATTAATAAATAAATATAAAAATTTGTAATTTAAAGTCCCGCATCACTCTCGAATCTAATGTAATATCGATATTATCACTTTAGACTGATAATATTATCGTCAGTATCGCGCAAGAAGAAAATTCCAAGATTATATCAGTAAAATTATAATACAATTTATATTGATTTATCGAAGATGTGGTCCCTGGTGGCGCTAGCGAGTTAAACGGAAAATCGTGTTAAGACGGTCGATATATTTACTCGCGAAAGAGTTAAAATTGAAACGGAATATTCGACGAACAATCATTCGGTTAAAAAATAATTAAAAACCATCGTAGTAATGATCACGCGATAAAATGAAAAAGGCTTCGTTGTTAAAGTTGAAATATCTCCGAGATTTCTCAAGATCGAAGGACGATCCTGTTCACTGGCTCGGGATCTCGACGAAAGGTGAAAGGTGGAAGAGAAAAAAGCGGAATAAGGATAAAGCTCTCATATGTGCGCAGACACATTAGTCCCCGCCTAAACCCTCGGGAGCCGGTCTAGTGGTCGTTCCTTGCGTCGGGTTTAATTTTATTCCGTCGAGCGAGAAAAGCGTCGCTCAGACGAGAAAAAAGGAAGGGAAAAAAACAGAGGAAACGAGGGTGGCCAGCCTCGTTCCCGGCGGTTTCGTTCCTTGCCGCTGCCACTGGCTCTAAAGGACGAATTAGATTACCTCCGACTCGATTAAACCGGCGTCATTCGAGGCTTGGTCCAAGATAATCTCGGACGTTGCCTCGCAGTGGTTCGTGTTGTCGACACGTTCCGCAGGAATCCGTGATTTCGCGACGGGCATTACCAGGAAGAAATTTTGCGAGGCCGTTCCTCGAAAATAATTATCCATGGATAATTATCAACGAGCGGCGCGGCGCCGCGCGAAGTATAAAAATACCGTATAATGAACGATAATTTCCGCGCCAACTTCTGCGCTCCTTGATAAATTTATTCCGCTCGAAAACACCGCAAAAACTGGCCGTGTTCAGGTGAGCAAATTTTAAGCCTTTGCGCTAAATGACAGGTCACGGCGAGACGTTAATAACGGGCAAATTTTTCTTTCTTCTTATGCCGAATTATAATTTCTCGAATATACAGGATCGACGAATTTGTACCTGATGGTGCTCTGGATTTGGGTTTTCGAAATGCTAGATTTATCGGTATTTCGTCGTAACCTTTTTTGCGTTGCGAAATTTGGTACGAAGTTCGAAAAGAGGCGAAAAATGTCCTAGCAACGGTAGTACAACCAGAAAAAGAGGATTCTACGTGTAGAAACGAATCGAAAAAAAGGGAATACAATTTTTTAATTCGAAGCTTCGTTTTCGAGAAGATCGACTTTGAATATTCACCGAGTAAATTCATTTCGTAGTTGTTTTACTGAATTTATCTGAGATTCGGTATTTAAGGTTTTTCTACGAAAAGTTAATGAAAGTCTATGGAATTTCGAAATGTTTAAGATTTTAAAGGAAGATGATGGATGTTACATATATATCCTCGTTTTCAATATATTGGAGTTTCATCTCCGGACAAAGAACAATTCGATTGGGCTCCATTTGAACCCATGCTACGTCTTTTGATGTACACTCTAAATAGCACTCTAGTATACTCTAAAATATAGTTTTTATTCTAGTTACAATGTTGCGTGAATTTTTTATATTAGATGTTGGAACTGATCTAATTGTAAATGACAATAAGAAACTTGAAGAAGATGAATCGTTCAAAAGATTAATAAAACTACAATTAATAATAGATAAATGAAGATCAAATGATATATTCATAGTGATAATCTACAAAATAATAATTATTTTATAATATTTATTGATATATAGAATAAAATAATAATTGACGATAGTACAGCAAACAGCAGATGTTTGATCAAACGAATCACTATTTCTAACTTGAGTAAAATAGTAATTAGCGATACTGTCATAAATAACAGAGACTTAATAAAACCACCATATAATTAGCAGTGGTCATGATTGATAAATTCGACGAAATAATAATTAGTAATAGTCCCATAAATAATAGAGAGACAGTAAAATTAATACAACAGTAAAAACCACTCAACAAAATAAAAATTAGTTGTAATCCGACGAATAACACGGAAATAATAAAATTAATAAAAGAACAGCTCAAATCACGTCCGGTAATTTCAATAAAATAATAATTAACAATTATGTCGTAAATAACAGGGAGCTAATAAAACTTATTGCTCGATCAGTAGAAATCAAGACTGATAAGTTCAACGAAATAGTAATTAACAATAATCTCATAAATAATACTAAGTTCGATAAAATAATAATTAACAATAGTGCCATAAATAATAGGGACGTAATAAAATGAATGTGCCTGCAATTTCCTCTGAGAAAAATTCAATTTTGTTCCCATTTTCAGTTGCAAATAGAAAAGTCGAGACACAGTCGTGACAATGGCATTAGTCTTGAGGTTTTATTACCGTGCCTGCACTTGCTTAAATCAATCTCAATCCGCGAAGGAAATATTCTTACGAAAAGTACATAATTGAATGTATACACAGACACAGACAGCGTTACGGTTATTTTTAGATCATTGCCGCGTAGGTATAAGAAGGAGAAACGATTTAGTATCCAAGAATAACCGTGGACAGCCCTACATTAGCACGTTGAATGGATGTAATCAAGAGGGTTGTAACAAGGCGTACAGCGAGAATTAATAACGCGAAAAAATGGTAATTATTAATCCGATCTATCAGTAGCGCGGTGTGATCGCGTAGCAGTAAAATTAATTGTATGTCTTGAAAATAATTCATTAGCACCGTAACGGAATCGCGAGCGATAAGGATCGTGGCTACAAATTGTGTAATTAACAATTAGGGTCCTTTTAATAGGATACTACAATAGCACACAAATAGATCTATTGTGCTGTAACGTGGAGATAGTTGTACGATATTGTCGGTTGCTCGTACAGATGCGTATTATTTGATTATCGTTTACTAAACGGAGTTCAATTTTGTATCGAGCAGGTCCGCCGATAAACCATTATCGTTGAAACAATGAGGTCGTAAAAGAATGGAATAATCCATGGAAAGGTTAATTAATTTGAGAAATAAATAATTAATTTAGGAGTAAAAGAAGAATAATTAATTGAAAAATATTTCGTGCAGAATAAATTAATATCTAAAATGCTAATAGACTATTAAAATTTCTGGGATAATTAAACGTAATTATGCAATAATTAAATAATATTGCGATACTATAGTTTTGAAAATTAAGATATACATTCTAATTCACAAAACTTACGAGGTTATAAATTATGATGTTCAAAATTATCACTGTTTTTCTAGTGATTGACAAAACAACTTGAACTGTGCAAATAATATCTAGGTATCTAGGAGTTATTTTACTCGGAAAAGTCAGGTCATTAAGGTGAATTAACAATTTTCTGATAAATCTAAAAATAAGAGAGCACGTATTTGAGCCAGTGTCCGTGTCAACCGCAGTATTTGAGCAGATGTTGAATGTCAAAAATTCGGTAAACTGAAATCGTCCTAGATTCGCCGACAAAAAGTTGATTGATATTGACCACTCTGCTGCTGTGACCTATTCGCGTTAGTAAAATTCCACGTCACACCTTGCTGACACGTTTTATCAAACGATAATCAACGTTTCTTTTCACTTTGGTTTATCAAAACAACAACACCGTTGCAATATTGCGTACGAGTTGATACCAATTTTCAGAGAATTTGAAGATTGGATCTTTCATCGACAATATTCCTGCACGTGACATTTTTGGTTTAAAAGGAACGCGTTACCTTCCGTCGAAATATCATTTTCCTCAGTCATTCGATTAAATCGACAACAAATGCGAGTTGTAATTTTATTCATATGCAAACAGATAATAATTGAATAATACTAGAGCTATGACAGGAGTGAAAATCATCGATTCCACAATTTTTGTTTTTCCTATCATGAAAAGCACATCACTGGTATTTCAAAAATTAATATTGACTCGTGTCGAATGTGTAATTACAGTATTATTTCAATAAGAGTCAATATTAATTTTCTGAAATACCAGTTATGTGCTTTTCATGACAGTAAAAACAAAAAATATGAAATCAATGATTTCGACTTCTCTGATAAATAAGATTACACTCTTAAGATTTTCCAAGAATATATATATATATATATATATATATATATATATGCATTTATTTATGTAATAGTTATTATTAGCAAGTGTATTATAAAATATGTGTATAAATATTTAAACAGGTATATACACGAGTATTTATTTACATTTTTTAAGAACATCTATAGAATCACATTCGCGCACAGTGCTCCCTAGATAAAAATTTCTTCGTCGAGTATGCTAAACAGTGTATATCCATAGGCATATCTCGCGGAACTTATTAACGAGTGAAAAACGGTACATTAATGGAATGATTCCTTTCACTCCTCCTATCACTCTCGGTTTCCGCGGCTCTCTCCTTTCTCCCTTTCGCCGCATGCAAAACTAGCGATAAACCGAAAGTCCTCTAAAATACGCTTCCCGTATGAAAAACACGCGCGAGATCGTTCCGTCTCCCTCGACGCTTCTTACCGATCGAATACTTTCAGCTCCGTCAACGTCTCGTTACTTCCCAATTTCCAATTCATCCCGACCACCGATAAATTCCCGTGCAAAGAAAACACGCTCGTACTCTATTTCACCGCCGATTGCCAGCGATCTTTCCTATTCCACGATTTACCTATCCGTCCCCCGATTTCAGATTAATTGCGAGTCGCAATAAATCTCCGTCTCTATCGCGCGTACGGTTTTCGAAACGCAGAAAACGTACGCCGGCCAGGTCGGATAATGTACCTTGTTAGAGTGCTTTATCGCGTCCTGGCGCAGGCTGCGCGGGTCGCTGGAAGACGGAGAAGGGAAAAAAATTCATAGAAGAGGGCCGGGGTAACGGTAAACTGGAGTGTAGCAATAGCAATCGAGATTCGACGGTACGCGGAATCACGCGATGCTATAACTCGTACGCGTGGCGTATCTCGATTCTTAAATCGTCGCCGTTCCCAGTAACCTCGGTATCTGAGCCGGAGCCGGCCGGGGCGGCGCGTTATATCGCGCCGAATTGCGGCCGCGTCGCGGCGCCAGCGTCGCCTGGATCCGACGAAAGAGCTGCGCGCGCAGGTCTCTCGCTGCACGGAGTGCGGGCCGCGCGATGCAACGGCGGTGCAGCGCGGCAGTAAACGTTAATTGAATGCGCTAATTCACTCTCTAATCTTGTGTAACCGTATTTACGCGTAATTGCAAAATACACGGCCGCGATATTGCCTCGCGGGGCGTGGTGCAGTTCTGCGAGCTCGCGAAGGTCGTCGCATACAGAACCAGGATTTTCAGCCACCTACGGGAATATTAATTTGCAGAGAGTTCGCCGGCGCGCCGTGGCAAATACCTATAGCCGAATATCAAGCACGTAACGCGACGTACCGCTGGTCCCCGTACTCTCGTTCCGTACCGGCGTACCAGCGCCGAACGTTCCCGTAATTATGTTCGCCTGCCTGGAGGAGTTGCTCCCGGAAAATCGGCCGGGGTACCGTTTGCAAAAACATTATTTACTGTTTGTTAGCGTAATCCGCGGCAATTCGCCTACTACACTCTGACGTTTCACTTTATATTCCCGCCGCGATATCTATCGTCTACTCCGAGAAATTGCTTTTTAAACGGAACCTGAGTTAAGTTTGGGTTCCAGGAGTGATTTCGAGATGCAATCGTTCGATTAACCCTTTCGCGTGTAAGTCTTAACACATTGAGTACGAAAGGCGAGATATCTCGTTTCCAGGTTTCTTTGACTCATGATTTTAGGAATTAAAAATAGATTTTCCTGTTTTATTTACCGTTTGTTTGCGTAATCCGCGGCAATTCGCCTACTACACTCTGAAATTTCACTTTATATTCCCGCCGCGATACCTATCGTCTACTGCGAGAAATTGCTTTTTAAAACGGAACCTGAGTTAAGTTTGGGTTCCAGTGGTGGTTTCGAGATGCAATCGTTCGATTAACGCTTTCACGAATAAGACTCGAGGTAGCCTTAAGACGGTTTTTTTTGCATTTAACACACTAACGATTTCCTAATCATTTTCCAATTTTACCGATATAATATAATTGGAATTTTCTTTTTATTACGCGTGTCGTATTCTTGGAGAGTTCTAATCTCACGCTCTGTGTTACTAGACGGTTCTGGCGACCGTTAATCTGGTACCTTCTAGTATTTGAATGAAACGTAACGAATGAAATACTAAAAATAAGTTCTATATCTTAGCGATGTAATTTTGTGCTTTCTGGAAGCGTCTTTGATCTTCGTGACCTCAAACGGACAAGCTAGTTCTGATTGTACTCCCGTTTAACAAACATCATATTCTTCCATGAATACGTTCCTTTACAATATAATCCCTCGACACTAAGCAACCGTAAAGTAAACACGCGTAGTCATTATAAAGGAATATCACAGTAGAACCTAACCGACCCACCGCATTTTTACAACGCGATTTATATCGTTGACACAAATTTTTCCGCCACACTCGCGAAGGATGGTTTCTATTATCATTTCTAGCGTTAACCGATTAATTTTTCCTCGACAGGGTAATAAAATCTTCTGACAAAATATTTAGAGTACGTCATCGATTACACGATTAAGCAGTAAAAACCCAATAAATTTCTCTACGTTGCCTGTGTGTAAAATAAAAAGGCAAACATTCCAAGCGATTTAAGAGGATAATAAAAGCATGGCCTATAACTAATTCTCGAGAGTTTATCTAACATAAATAACACGCGGCACAGAGCCGTGGAACGTCAGGGCAACCCGACGTGAATTCGAATAATTTTTAAGCTATTCAACATTCAGAGGATACTCCGCGCTATCTTTCGCCGTGGCAGATGAAACGGAAACAGGGTAAAAAGCGAAACGCGACTCTTGTATGTCGATAACGAGAGCAAACCTCGCTCCACTGAAGCAGTTCTCATTGTCTGCTGGTAGCGTAACCCGTTTATGTCTATACCAGCGATTTTAACATTTAAATTGGTCTCTAAGTGAAAACGGGGGCGCCCCTCATTTTTCCCGTTTAATGGACCTGTCATTGGAGCAGCCGCGTCCCCCGGAATAGAAGTCACGGCTGCCAGGGAAAATCCAACTATTAACACTTCGAATTCCGACCGGCTCCTCGTGTGTGTCCGACGACAAAGGGGAAATCACGAAGGAAGCGAGCAGGCCGGCAAGAAAGGCTGATTAATACTCGAGGTATTGTTTTATGGAAATTTCCGCCAGCGGAGGACACTTTTTATTCATCAGCTCTGCAGCCGTGTAACCCATTAGAGGCAAACCCGTCGCATTGTCATGCTAAGACACTGATTTTCTTTTACTCCTGATTACCTGCCTTAAATCTTCGCCAGGTAGAGCGGTGCAGGCCGAACTTGTGCTTTTTCTCTCAGGCAACGGAGGTTCGCGAAACGAGTCAAGCTCTTAGGGCGAGATCTTTTGACTTAATTACCGGCCGAACAAAGGCGGAGAAATCGCGCAGAGTTTCCGAGAGGAGGAAAAAAAGAAAAGGGAAAAACAACGGAGGAGGGAAGAAAAAAAGAGAAAACAGAATTCTTACGAATTGCATGACCATCTTCCGCGTAACGAAATTACGACCGGTCGTTTGCATTCGCACGAGCGCCGATGGCGCCCGTTGAGTTACGTAATTTCCTAACATGGCCAGAAGAGAAGTACAAAGAACGATCATGGACCGGAATGGAATAGAATAGGAGAGTGCGGAATAGAATAGAGCACGGAATACAATGAATATATAAAGTAGATCCGCGAACGACGCGTTATACCCGGTACCTAAAAGTAGCTCTCCGAAGGTAAATCGTTATCCACGTGTACATACAGCTTTTTGCCCGGTGGATCTCTTGCGTGCGGTGCCCATTAGCGTGACATATCACATTAAAACACCGGTCCTCTTTTTACCTTCGATACCAGTGTGCAAAGTAGAACGCCGCCGGCTTTTTACGATTCCATAATGTGTAGAAGATTCGTAGGCGTGAGCCAACGAAGCGTGAGAGCAATGAACCATGGAGAAATTGATTTCACGTCGTTAAAGCCTGATGAAGAATCGAACCGGCGGTAATGTCGTTGAACCCCGGGCAAATTAAAAATACTGTTAGCTGTACTTGAAAAAATAATTGATCACCGAGCCGGCCCGCCAACTTTTATTACGAATCAAAGGATGCGAGGCGAGGAGCGAGGACAAATACGTTACTCGCTCAGAGTAAATATCTGGTCAATAAATTTCATAAAATGCTCGGTTGCAGCCGAGGATATCGGGTCGTTTAATGTCTCTGGCAAATATTGTTCGACAACCGCCTGCACGGGTCCGTCCGATTCGGTTTTGAGCATCCACTGATTCCCAGATGGTAATTTACCTCGTCGTTTGCCGAATTTATCATCTCAGTTTGCCCGAATCACGCGGGGTGTTTCCATATAAAAATTCTCGTCCGAGGATATCGCGTTGAGAATAGAGTTATTTAAGAAGACTATGATTTTCTGATAAATATCTCGTTACAGAACTTGTAGGCAATTTTAATTCTATAACATCGTAGTATATTTACGTAATAATTCACCGTTGATAAATTTTCACCGAATTTAACTTAACTCTCAGGGGCACGGTGGGATTAAAAAATATTGCAATATTGCAATAGCTACATGCGCATAAACACGGTGGAACTATTCGAGTTTCAATCTATAAGAACAAATCGAATCGAATTACCGAAAAATAACAATTTTGTTTGATTTAAAACGCAATGAAATTCCATGCAGGACGAGTCTATTTTATTTTCTGAAATTCCGTGCCTCGTATATCTTGGAAAACTGAGACACGTATTAACGCGCAAGAAGAAAAGAACCGTAGCTGGAAATTGTCAAATTGTCGGAGTAATAATTTCAGGAAATCCTATCAGAGTCTATGTATCAACGTTACAACTATTTAATGGGAGAACCGTAGCTATCTGTTACATCTGTAACTGGAAAGATTAATAGACTGAAAACGATACAAACTTGTTTCGTGTCGAGGATCGAAGCGCGTATTTGTCATCTCGGGAATCAACATACCAATCCGGCAATCGAGAACGTAAAATTATCCCGCAATACTGAGCCGGTTGTAACACCGTCGGTGAAATAGCGCGGCAGTATCCGCGGCAATAAAATCTGAAAATGGAACTCGAATTTAATCAAACAGCCATGAATCAACCGTTGCCATTTTCTCGTCGCGTTACCTCGTTGGCGCGAAGCAATTGCCATAGGACGCAGGCGAGCGCCGTTTAAACGACGAGCGAACATAACCTCTTACGACACTTGGCAAGCTGATCTGCCGGAGCGCAGGCTGTTCCGTACACGCGAACGGCGTTGTGTCGTTGACGGACGTACGAATAGATACTCATCTCGGCTGTAAGCCGGGGCAACGAAAGTAACAGCGTCTGGAAAGTAAGCGTGCGCAGGCAACGATCTGTCTCCGCGGTAGGCGCAATAAAACTTTCGAGAATGATACATCGGCGTTTCAGCGGCAATGAGAATTATTCGCACGTGAGCGTGTGAACGTGCCTCCGCGGAACACGTGCATAGACACGGCCCGTTGTTGGCCGACGTGAAAATATAATTTCCGCTCTGAGAAACTCTCCGGGATCTGTCTCTATTACTCTAAGCGCGGCGCAGGCAGAACTGAGCGGGAACGCGGTGCGCGGTGCATCACGCGCAGGTGCGCGCGCATCGGCCAGCCAGCCGCTCACACGCGTAACCATTTAAATTACCGCGCGCCGGCGTCCCGACCTTTTATCGTATCGCGGTGGCAGTTAATTAATAACCGCGAATACGACCGTACGAAAATTATCCGGCATGGTACGCGTTTCGTTGATTCCTTCTCGAATTACTCTTCCTGGAAACGCTTCCTCCCCGCGCACCGGTTACCGTTGTAGGAAGTGGTGATTTTAATTAGCCGATCGATAATTAAAATTCTTCAAACGGGATTTCTCGAGACTCGCGAGCATGTCCCGAGCCCTCATCCGGATCGGTTTCCTTATTGGCCGATGATAATTTCCTGTTTCGTTCACGCCCTTAAATTTCGCCGAAACCAGATCCACATTCGGCGCAGGCCAATGAACTCGCGCATTGCGTGGCATCGCAATTTTTTCTGACGGACCGTCGGCTCCGTTACAGAGCCGTACCCGTCTCATGGGATATTATCGATTTAACGACGGTGAATCTGCTCGACTTCCTTATTACAGGTGGTTTCGAGATTCCCGAGCGTGCCTCGTTTCCCCGTATTCCGAGGAAACTATGATTGCGTATAGCCATTTTTATAGTGGCACCGGCGATATCGCGGGCCGCTTAACGACAGCGTGAATCGAGCTGTATCGCATACGAAATGGATTTCCTTTGGTCTGCCAATGCCCGGCCAGTACACTTATCACTGCGTTACATCCGATTTAAATCATCGGAAAACCGTGTAATACCGAGGCCCACCAAAGTAACAGGGTTACTTTATCGTGTCGTTAGCTTTAACGATTCCTTTAAACTTTCCTGCGAGATTGCTTTGCCGCATAATTCTTAAACAAACCCGGACAATTACCGGACACAGCCTTTCTTTTCCTCTGCGGTCCTTTAAGATCTCTATCGGCCAAACCGATGTTAGAAATTTATCGGGCATGTGGACGCCATGGCTGGAACGTTCGCCGATATTTCTCGTAATCTCCACGGCAAACCTCCGGCAACCTCCTCGACGAGTGTTTAGCGGTTTTTATAAATACGATTAAACAAGAAGACTGCCGATATTACCTCGGCCGATAGTTCTCAAAAGGAGGCCGTCTCCGAGACAAATCTCCGCGCGTTAAACTTCTATCGCTCCTTTTCGACTTATTTCACCGTGAAGAATCGATCCCTCTTAGCTCACGCACGCAAGTGTATATAACCTTTATTACTCGCTTCGGAAACCTTCCACTTTCTTTCTCTCTCTCTCTCTCTCTTTCTCCATCTCTCCCTATGTCTCCCTCTCTGCGTTACGGTTTTTCGTTTCTTTTATTTTCCTCTTTTTTTCTTTATTTCGTTCTCCCCCTTCTCTAAATGTACGTCTACGCGTTATGGGGCAACGTTCATGACGATGCGAACAACGCCGAGCCCCCTCCCTTCGCCCTGCTATCGTTCAGTTTTAACGATTACTGGCCGCCTAACTAGTTCTTCCAATATCCTGTATTATTAGGAATTTACATATTTATGCGCACGTAAAGCGGCCGCTTCCAGCATGTGATTTCATTCGGAGTCCTTTAATATAAACTTCAATGGCGGTTTCGCGTGATACGTCTGCGGGTTCTCGAGCGGAAAGTAACGGGCAAAGGGGACGGCTGCCTTGTTTACTATTATCATAAATACGATCTAGTAACTTCTTCCTGTCTTCTATGTTCGTGCGTTGCGAATCAATTTCCTCGGTGAAATCCTTAAAACGCGCCTGCAATGAGAGTTCATCCTCAGTCGCCTCTTCGACAGGTTTCGTAATAGCCTGGGCTCGGGTACAATGGCTGAAAGTACTGAACCTCGAAGGTTGCCCTACTGTCGACGAGCTATATCTCGAGGACTGGGTAATGGCGCAAAATGATTGCAACCTTGGTTTAATAGCAGAACTACCGAGTTATAATACGTGTACAGCAGAATATAGGGTACACGCGAGGTAACATTAATTAAGGCAGTGCGAAGAAATTCACCGGGTATATATAATTAGGTTCTTATCCTAATAGGAGTCGCTGCTAATTTTGTCGAAAATAATTGCAAATTTTCAGTTCATTTAAGACTAGTTACCGGGACACGGCATATGTCAAAAGGCGGTATGCATGAGTGATATTAATTAAGACGGTACCGCGGAGAATAAATGGGTGTGTATAATTGCATTCCTGTTTCGGTAAAAATTTGAAACAGCTGGATATTTTCAGTTGGTTCGAGATGAGAATTTGCCAGGCTATAATGTATATCTAAACGTACTACGCGTAGATAGTATTAATTAAGGAAGTACGATGAAATTAAATAGGCATACAGAATTATTTTTCCGCCGTAATAAAAGCTGCTGTTAATTTCGCTAGAACAACCGCATATTTGCAGTTCATTTGATACTAAAATTATAGCGTGATATAATATAGCGCATACGCGATATTAAACCTAAATATTCTACCAATGAAAAAAATATATAAATGATAATAATTAACGTGGTATATCATATCGTGATTATATGAATAATCAGGTGTACGCAATTACACGTGTTTGCAGTAACAGTAAAAACAATAAGTCTGAAGTAATACCGATTGATCTAGCAGTTCTAATGTCAAATAGGTACACGTAATTACGTTCATGCATCAATGAAAATTAATATCGCATTTCCAGTAAGCGCAGAAATAAAGTATTTAAAACCAGTCGTTTTGACTAATATAGCAGTCCGGTGACAGTTATATATACGTGTATATGTGGAGATATTTCTCAGTGACAAGTGTATTTAACAGCAAAGTAATAAAGCCCATAAGAATCTCACGCTGATCTTTGAACTCTGAACTCCGACTCTAACCTCACAATTCTTCACTCACCTGGGCATATTTTCACACACGCGTGTTCTCTCCTCTATCTCCCAGTGTGTCTTTCACTCCGTGCAGCCAGTTCAAAAATATATTCAGTCTCATTTACTCGGATCCTTAAACAGTCTTACAGCCTGCAATCACTCTAAACCAGACCCTCTTCAATCACACACCCACTTTACCGTCGTAAACGCTCTTCTTCCGCATAAATTCCTTCATTCCGACACACGTACGCGCGTTGTTCACTGTTGACACAACATCGAACACAAAACGAATATACATAACCCGAAAACCTAACTTAACCTCGTGACACGAGCTTCCCATCGGTTGACAGTCACGCTGTTATACGTCGTTAACCTTTTCGTGACATTCTCTGTGACTTAGTGTCGTAAAACGTACGAAGGCACTGAATGACCTTGAAAGCTCGGAAAAGAAAAAATTAATCTCGAGAGAGGAACTGAGAATGAGCGAAAATATTCTTCGCTCCAAACCGAGTCGCAATTAACCCTTTGCACTCGAGAGGCGAGCCTTGGTCGCTGTTTAATCAAGCACTAAAGATCGATGTTAATTAATATACCAAATTTATATTACCCATTCATGTGTGGGATGTCGAAGTAACATAATTCGTATACGATTTCTTATTTCGATTTTATGCCAGGAAATCATCGAATTGCTATTTTTCCGTAATGGAAAAAATCACCGAATGCAAAGGGTTAACGCCTCGATCAAAACCTCGATCAAAGATTAACACGTTGAAAAAGGTCGTATAAGGGTACAGAAAGTAAGGTTTTGACTTTTTTTTAAATACATTATAACATTTCGATATTTATTTTTTAATTTTGATACTGCCTATCTCACGGCCTGTGCTTACCCAAACAAAATGTTCACTGTCAGTCCTCAGGGATCGACATGGCCCTGAACGTGTTAAAACAGCCAAGAGGAACGAAGCACCCTGTATCCCGTTCGTTAGCATGACGTGAAACGGAACAAATGTGTATGACCGCGAAACTTCGTAACCCGACAGACTGCTGTCTTAAACTGACTGATTTTGGAAAGTTGAACGATCGCGCCAGTCTGCCGAGACGCAACCCATCTATCAGCGTGTCAGATTCCTACACGGAATACAAACCGTTCGACCCGTATTCCAGAACTCTCCTTTGAGATGCTCGCTAATTCCACTCGAAAACTTGAAACACCCGATTTGAACGAAGTCTCGACAAAATTGATCGTTCGAAGGACACGGAAAAATTCATAGAGAACCCTAGGAAACTCTCTCGGCTGGTCTCCCATAGGACTCGGTAATCTAGTGACTCAAAAATTCTAGGTGGACGAAAGAAATTTCATCTGATCGTTCGCAAGATCCTAGGAAGTTCTTTACATAGGTCTCCCGTAGGCCTCTACGTTCTATAAACTCTCAGGTTCTAGGTGGACGTCAGAAATTTCAGCTGATCGTTCGCAGGACCCTAGATTCTATAACTCTCTTTTGAGATGCTCGATAATTCCACTCGAGGACTTAGATCACTTCTGAATGAAGTCTCGAAAAATTTGATCGTTCGAAGGACACGGAAAAATTCATAGAGAATCCTAGGAAGCTCTTTAGATAGGTCTTCCGTAGGCCTCGACATTCTATAAACTCTCAGGTTCTAGGTGGCCGACAGAAATTTCAGCCGATCGTTCACAGGACCTAGGAAGCTCGCTGGATGGGTCTCCCACAGTCTTCGGCATTCTAGCGACTGGAAGGTTCCAGGTGGACGAAAGAAATTTCAGCTAGGAGCGATTAGCCGGTGGAAATATATCGTGCGTAACGCCGTTGCCTTGCACGCGCCTTATACGCGCGTAATTAGCCGCTCTTAGAGCGGGACTGTCGCTAATGAAGGGTACCCGCACGCATTCGCCTTGGCTACCGCGTACCCAACGATGACTAATCCCCGGTGTTGTGTCTCGTTGACTGATCGTTATGACTCGGCTAACGACAGACGGTGTTTCCCGTTTCTTTTCCCCCCTTAACGAACGAGAAATCGAGCGAGGAACGGCGAAGGAGGAACGGTACGAACGGAGCCTGCCAGGCCAGGCCCCCCTTGGGAAGCGTTTAACCCCGTGACAACCGATAGAACCGATCGTGTCCGCATACCAGTCGAATTGACGGGTCGGCGACTATGATAGACGATCGATCGTCGAGGTTTAATCACCGCCGGCGAATCTGCACGCGCGAGGATCGCGTTCTCCTGGCCAGGAAGAAAGGGAGAGCCGAACATACCAGATGTATCTGCGCACGCAAAGAAGATCGACGACCTGGCTGTGTGTTTCACTTATCTGAACCCGTTGCAGCGTATCGTGGTTACCGCCGGGGCTCCCAACGCCGGCTGATGAAATTTGAATTATGATAAGAGATTACGGCGAAAGCCCGCGTAGCTTAGATAGCGAACACGATAAAAATGTCACCGTCGCGGTGTCTAAAGCGCGGGGGTACACGTGCCTCGAATACCGTAGCGTTGCCCGACAATTCCCGACAATTCCGCCCGTTGCTTACGCTCCTCCCTCTATCCTTTCGTGTTCTATCTTGTTCGTTTAATCGCTCCGTCTCGTAAATTCGATTATCGCGAATTCTTCGATTAGTTATCGACTCGCATGCACCTTGCGCGCGGATCCGTTCCAGCGGAGGGATTCTTATGGGGGTTTCTGATTGTGGCCGCATCTTTCGCGTTGCTATGGGTTTTAACCGGTTAGCTGTGCTTTTCGATTACATCCGTCATAGAGAAATGGCAGTATTTTATGTCATGACAAGTACAAGGTGTTCTAACAGCGATAAAGAGGGAATTGGAAAAAAAAAAGAATAAAGATTTTTGATATACCAAGTAAGTTGCTGTACCGAAGGTTCATTCAACTGTGCCAAAGTTAAGTGCACGAGTGCTCGGTGAATACTGAAAATCGATTTTCGCCAAAAGAAAGCACCGAATTAAAAAATGTATTATATCAGAAAGGACTCTTATAGGGATTTGAATTAGGGTTTGTTCAATTTTTATTGTTCATCTACTATTTGTTATTATATTCGAGTTCTCTTGTGTTCGTTTCCACTTTATTCCTTTTTTTAAATTTATTTATTATTAGTTACCTTCTCTATTTTTATTATATTTTTCTACTGTATATATCTTCAACATATCTCGCTGTAAAAGTATCATTGACAGTTCTATAATACATGAATCATTTTACGTAAGGGAATGACTTTATTTCAAATTTTCTCCAATGAAATATGCGTAATGTTAAAAAATTACTTATAAAAGAATTCAATTTAAATTAGAGAAAGGTATAATTATTATAAAAAGGTCAGTAACAGGACAGTTGGAGTTCGGTTTAATAAGCGAAACATAAATTCCAGAGGTTACCATATTTTCGATAGGAGGAACGCCGAATATTCACGTGTAATTTCATAATTTCGCGTTACATTTCGAATTTCTGTCAAGAATTTTCTGCCACCGATTAATAAAGGATGCCACGGATTTAAAATCCGTATTGAAATTAGAATGAGCCCAAACGGCTAGTGGGACGGAAATCTAAATTCATCAAAGTGTAAAATAATACATGAAAAATATCGTAACACAGCTTTCGATATATCGAACGGGATTTGCATGAACTTCACACCTTGCCGCATTTCATTGGAATAATATTTTCAATCATTGGGAAACACGATAAGAAAATCGGGAGATCGTGCTAGCTCGACGAGTTTCGCGAAAGCTCAGCGCGATAAAAAACGAAGGAGCGGAGAAATTCTCGTTTCTTTGGACCCTTCAATTATTGTAAATGATAATGGGCACACCCCGTGGGAATCAGCGCGAACGAAGATGTACGATTTCGCGGAGACTGCCCAGTTTGGATAGACCTCCGTGGTATATTCACGGAAATAGGAAATAGCAACGCTACGGAAAACGACAGTAAACTCTTGATTTGCAGCCCGCGTTCCGAGCTCTAGCGCAACGAGTAATTGCATTTTCCTGGAAATTCGATGTTTCCGCGAGATAGCCAACGAATATTCCAATAAATGTCCCGTCAAAAATACAAATCACGACCTATTCTTATTTTCAGCCGCACGCGAAACTATTTATATCTTTCGCTCCTGGCTTTCAATCAATGAAATACACTCGGTGAACTCGAATTACGAAAATAGCACTGCTAAAGAGACAAATAGAAATTGCAAAAGCGTGCGAGGAGAATTATAAAAATGTCCTGGAACGTTAAAAGTAAATGTACATTATATCGTTACAAAAATAATTCGAAATCTACCGAGAATTATTTTTTATTATTTCTATCGATATTTAAATTAGCTATTTTGGTAACAATAGTATTTGATAGTATCAGTATTAATACTTTGATATTATTATATAGTAGAATATTATAGTAGTGTTACCGTTGCTATCTTTTTAGTACTACTGGTATCTCTGTATATAGTATTACTACTATTGTTATTAGTTATAGAAAGTACTGATATTATTAAAAAGCATCAAGTTAGTATTATATAATATTAGTACATGATATTATGAAAAGACGTGTTACAAAGCTATAAAGATATATCAATGTTATAATTAATGGCAAAAAATATAATTTCATAGTATTAGTACTTTGTATACTATAAAGTATTAACTACAATCTTAATATTCTCTTAATTCCTCTCTTTCCTAAAATACTTTTTTAATTTCCATAAAACTCATAACATATGTTTAAGTGCATTCACTACTTCAAATTCATACTCGCTATAGAAAGTTTGTACAAATTCACTACCACTGCTACTCAGACGTAATACTAATACAAAAATTCCAAGACTATCGCGCATATTTCACCGTATCTCCAACCACGGTGAAATACCGCTTCGCACTTCACACTTGGCCAGGCAAATCGACGAAATCGGCGTTACCCAGAAATGACCAAAATTACGATAAAACATCGGCGAGTTACTTCAGCTATGCGAACCACGAGGCGAAACGCGGGAAATTTTATCGCGCGCGAGAACAAAAGTGTACATCCCTGGCATAAAAGAAGCGGGAAAAAGAAAGGGAAAAAGAGAAAGAAAGCGCGAAGGAGGTAAAAGCGAAATGTCCATTAAAAGGCGGATAAGGAAAGGGAAAGAAAGCAACGTACCGCGGAGCTCCTAGGAATTTATTTGGAAGGGAGCAAAATTACTGTTTGCGGTTTATGCAGATGAGCAAACACGGCCAGATTTACTTCCGCGTGACATCGTCGAGACGACTATCATCACGCGAAATTACACGAGAGATATTTATATGGCAAATAGCTGCTTCGTCAATGTTCTTTCTCGCGGAGCGAAAGCTACGAGAGGAAAAAGCAAGATTGCACGCCCCCGTTGGCAAAAGAGCCGCGCGGTGCAGCGCAACCCCCTTCAAGGGCAGAGGGGTGAATTCCGTTCGTGCTTATCGAGGAAAATTGAGCGGGTCGACGAAGAGTCACGAAGAGAAAAAGGAAAATTAATAAATTATTCAGCTCCCGACACGTTCGAACCTACTTGTCGTTCTCCGAGAAATCTGGCCCAGACGCGGCGACCAACGAAAGAAGGGGTAATAATTTCTTCCCATTTCACCCTCGGGGATGTATAGCAATGAAACAATCGATGTAAAATGTCCGGCGCAGCTTGGCTATTGATTTATAGTAATATCAAATTAGAAGGATGGAAGTTGGAGTGTGATTTAGTTTGAATTTCGTCAAATCAGTGATCGAGCTTTAGGGGATGATTTGTTGCGGAGTGAATGGCAGTGACGTTGGTAAATGATGTTATCGCGAGAGGGATAATTGGTAATGTATATTTAAAGGCAACTGAGGTGCTAATGGCGATTGAATTATTTTTAACATTCGCGGGAGTTGCTGTCGGGCGTTGGCTGTTTTATTATTTCGGCTCGATGGATGTTGTTGTTTAGCTTGGTTTAATCTGATTTCGGAAAATCGGGCTGCGAAACGATCGCTGCTTTATTTTAATTAAAAATTAACCGAAATTTATTTAGTCGATTAAAATTTAATCGGCTGAAATTAAGCGTGTAAACGAAATAACGTAATGACAGATTTAGGTAAACGGATGTAATAAAAACCGAAACGAAAACTGCACTTACTGATAAAGGATGAGAAATAACATAATTATATTCATTTTCTGAGATACCCGTATTAAAATTCAAAACAATACGAGGCAATGTGAAGTTTCTTCCAATATTTTAAACAAGGCTTGTTCCAAATTTCAATTCGAGCATGTCAAGAAATAAAAATTGTACAAAATTCAGCAATCGATTTAAATGGATCAAGGGATTAAACGATAGTGACATTAATAAAATAAAAAATAGTAACCAAAGAACGATAACCACACGTGAAATATTCAAACAAATTATTTCTATTCTTTCTTTTCTTACGCAAACACTTGTTTCCCTTTTTGCATTTTACCATTAAAAGTATCAACAAATTTATAAAAAGATAAGAAAAAATCCTGTAGTATCAGTTTTTTACCACGAAACAAATTTTCGAGTGCAAAGAGTCAAATAAATAAATTGAAATAAATTCAAAAGGAAATTATACATATATGGGTAAAAATAGTAGAATTCGGAAATTTATTCTATAAATCAAAAACGACCATTCGATATACGATAGCTGCGCGTATATCACGCGTATCAGCACTTTCAATTGCCTGGCGAATTTCTAACTCTGTCCAACCAGAGGAACTAGCAATTTGTATTGAAATCTGCGAGTCAAATAAGCGTAGCATCTCCGTGGCATTAAAGCCGACAATTTTCCATTAGATCAGGCATACGAATGTCGCGCGATCAAAGAGATTCTACGGCGTTCACCGTGATACATTAACAACGCTAATAGAGCTTTTCACGGTACGGATGCATTATTATTCAGTCATTAGCCGTGCGCCAATTTGACGTACAGCTACACAACGTGTGTCACGTATTATTCGTTCGGCCAGAATACCAGCAGGTACTACCTGGAATTACGCAACGCGTACGCGCCATTTTTGCTCGGTGTCGCGCGCGATTGGCGCGGCTTGTTCAAACGTGTTTTAATTATAACGAGTCATGCAATAAAACACCTGGTTGATCCGCCGTTTACGTCCTTTCTCTTCCTCATTTTTCCAACAGCTGCCATTTTTCCACATTTTTTTTTCCTTCATAACTCGCGACGCTGGCACGCGCGCCGCTCGGCGTATTAACAAGTTGAGAATCACTGTTATTAACGAGCCGGCGGGAATTTTTAATAAATATTCAGAAATCCATCGGTCGACGAGTTATTCGCGTTATCGTCGCGGCGTGAATCGTATTTTAACGGCGGGGAACGAGAGTGCGAGTGTTTTAATGAAAAATAGATCGCGAAAAGCGTGCGGGATTAGCATGTAAATAGGATAAATTACTGTTTTCGAATTTACCGCGGTGGTTGTGTTGCATATTATAGTACCCAGTGGTACGTGCCGGTAATATGGCCGCTGGAATATGAGCATCAATGTCAAAACGTCATAGAAGATGCAATTTAATCGTCAAAACGGTATTAGTGATTAATACGCGGGCAGAATGTGTAACATTGTTTCACTTACGGAGCACAGGGTTGATTTCCTCGAACAGGGTGGAAATATGGAAATCGTGGCAAAGCGAGAGAAATTGTACGATTTTAAATTAGGAAATTAGGAGGAAAATGTGAATTTCGCGTGAATTATCATGAACTGCGAAATTAGGGAAAGATCTGTTGTAGTGGAGATATAAACCTCTGCAAGAATATATCGCATCATTCTGTAATTCCTATATAATATCGTCAGTTTCATATATGTGTACCAAAGTCCAACAGAGCCTATAAAGTTCCTCGATGTTGAGAAGATTAAGGTCAGGGAAACCTGTTCTGTAAAACATTGGTATATCGTTGTTCGTAACTCCATACTGTTGAGATCATCTTTTTTTTCTTTTTATTCCAATATAAAGATCAACTTTTATTTATTCCAAGTTATTTCGTACAGTGGAGAAGATTTTAGTATTTATTTTCGAAGATTGAGAGTAAGATATTTTTATCGCGAAATTTATAAATAAAATGGTAAATTCGTTTTTAGATTAATTCTTAATTAATATATTGTAAGCTAGGATGAGAGAAAATTACGTTTAATTCTTCTCAAATACATCAGGTTTTAGGTTGTTTCTAATAAAAATATAAGAAAATTTGGAAATTGTTAGTTTTATGGTTTACTTGATACTTTGCTATTTCCTTTGGACTGTCAATGTGTCGATATTTAAAACTGCAATTAAAAACATTTATCGTGTATATGAATAAAAGATGTACGATGAAAACAAATTGATATCTAGATTCATTGATGGCATAAATAAAATAAAAATAAGTCAAACAGAAGGAATACAATTTTTTCCTTTGAATCTCTGTTTTCGCAAAAATCGAGATTGAAAATTCGTCAGGCTTTTATTCTAGTTCTAACGGTAGGAATTTTGCGGTATTTTCAAATCTATATTAAATAAATGGCATGATTAAATAACAGGAGAAATTACTGTTCACTGAAACGTTCAAAGGGAAAAATAATTCAGGCTGAAATTTACAGATTTACGCTCAGCCCGCTAATCTTCGAAATCAATTTACTCGAAAACGAAGCCTGAAACGAAAAAATTTTATTTCTCCTCTCCGATTTATTTTTAAACGTAGAATCATCTCCCACCCACTTGTACCGTTAGCTACCAAACATCGTATGTATTTACATTTTTATCCGAATTAAACGCCAACGTGAATTTCGGTACAGTCACCTATATGATCTCATCCACGCGGTAAATCAAAATTTGCATAATGCGTAAGAATACGTAAGGGATATGGATGAATGTTAAATTTCAAGATATATTTAATACGAGCTAGACAACTATCACCTTTTTGACCCAAAATAAACACCTTTCGACATTAAATTCTTTTGCACCGTCTACAATGTTCCTTCGACCATAATAGCATAAAAACGTAACACACGATAGAAACTACAAAAGAAAAACGCAAGATCGAAGTGAAATTTGAAATTTCACATTTCCCAAGAAATTTCCACCGCAACCCTGTTCCGCGTACGGGAATCTCAAAGTGACGTGAAATTCGCGAAATGCAATTGCGCGTTTCACGGGAAAAGGAGGGAAAGAACAAGGCCGGCTAACAAACCGTCTCGCTACATTCGTCATCCTGTAGAGGGAAACTTTTGATTAAAAGAATTGGTCGGAGCGACTAACAGTTTACGAGGAATCCAAACTCGTCGAGCTAAGCAACTCGTCCTTTAACAGTACAGGGATCTTAAAGCAATAAGGTGGAACTAGAACCACAACTGTTACCCCGGTCCTGACGACGCGAGTCGCGGAAAAGTTCGCAAAGAGACACGGCGGCAGAGGGAGACCCGGGGCGAGAGAGGAGAGAGAGAGGAGTCGATTCTCTCGGAAGACTTCAGCAACCACTGCTTAACTAAAGGATGGGAGCAGTGACTGAGCGGTTTGGTAAATCGAGCGTAGGGAACGTAGGTTCTGCACGATCGAGAAAGTGCTGCTAGCTGTAGCAGGGGTGGTGATAGCGACGGCGACGGGGTTGGCCGGGGGTGGTTGTCGTCGTCTTTCCCGACGAGATTTACGCCCGTCGATCCTGGTGGGCCCCGTTGAGGTTATCGATCGTACGCAAGGTGAGTTAATTGCCAACGTCCCCCCACCTTCCGCCTCTAGCCCCCCTTCCATCTTTCTTCATACGCCGCGGTTTTGTTCCACGCTATATCCTTTAATTACGTTCTTGCGCGATTTCGCGAAACGGGACGGCGGAATAACCGTTCGAAACGTCGTGGGTGAACAGGAAGGGATTTTAAGACGAAGAAACGAGTGCAATGGCATAAAAGGACTTGGGCTATATTGTTTCTACCGCAGGCTTTATCCGTGATCAACGCTTTCCTGGAGCCAGCCGTTGGCTAGCGTGGTAAACCCACGCGGTGTTGTGCAAGCACGAAGCTGATGAACGCGGAAAGCAACGGTAATGACAATCAGAGAGCGGTAGTCCCATTATACGCGGTTAACTCGCTAGACACGCAAGTGTCTCACGACCTTGTGCGAACACCTTCCTTTGCTTGTTTTTCATGCCACTTTTCTTATCGTTCTGTATTTGCACCCGGCCGAGCCGCAGTCCCACACCGAGCTGGTATTCGCGAAATGTGTCCACCCGGCTCTGCATTCTAATTTACAATTAGGAAGTGGGAATATCTCGGGACATGCCGGGTAACTGGTTTCATAATGAGCTATTTTTAAAACCACTCAGCTGAAACGTTCCTCCAGCTTCCTTGTTAGGTCTAGTTACCCCAGAGTACCGCTCTCGATGCTTCCGATCATCGATCCGCCGATTTTACCCACTTTCTATCGGAAGACGAATCTATCGCGAGACGTCGCTAGCCTGGCAGACATTTTCCGAAGCCATTGTTCGCGTTACATCTACCTACCGTATCGAACACGGGTTGTAAGGAGCTTCAGACACGGAATATCTAATCCAAACTTACCGCGAGACGTTAAATCGTAACTCTCTTTATTAGTCTGCGTAAGATCGAAACCCATCAGAATACCACGACAGTTGGTAAGACTGGAGTAATGCAGTAGCACGGTAGCAAGTGGCGTAGAGGATGGAGAGAAAAATGGTCGGTGTACGAAAATAGAATGAAATGGCAGGGGAGAGAGACCAGTTGACAGATAACGTTATTATTTTTCCCTTAACACGTGGCATCGTAACGATCGGGCCGCGTCATTTGAATGAAAGATTCGATAAGTACGAGGGCAGCAATCCGTATATGGAATAGCAGCGTGTAACACGTTGGCACGGTCGGTTGAAAAAGTATTCGTTACTCGCACCTAGAGCCAATGGGAGACGCCGAGTGGACAGATATGCAGCATCGGAGAAAGTTATCCGACGATGGCGAATACATGATCCACATATCGGATCGAAAGTCTGGTACACCGGTGGTCGAAAGGGGGCGGTGGGAGGCAGGGGGAAAAATAAAGAAGTTATGAGAAGGCAGTAGCATCGGGTACGCGGTCTAACCTTTATGCAAATAAAGCGTTCTCGCGGCCGATAGAGACTCGAGCTTACGGATCGTAGTGCCGTTCCGTGGCCCGTGACAAGATCTTTTATCGCGATTAAACGCACGAGTCGCAACACGCCACCTCTCCTGTACCGTCGCGATAACAGCCCACTGGTTCTCTCGGAGAGACAGTAAACCAGAAAAGCTACGACAGGCCATATAGCCTGTGAGTAGGACAACGAAAGAGGCCTACGCGGAGTAAGGTGGCCGGAGAGAGGATCGGAGGCTGGGGAAGCTACGATGTTGGACCACTATCAATCTCGCCACGACATTCTCGTGGAGGACGCGTGAGGGATCGTGCCGGGGCCAGAGGAGGCGCGGGGGCCGGGGAAGGCCCGGTGTAATACGACCAAAGTTTAATTACCACATTACTTTGGTACGCTTTATCCATCCTATCCCGTCCTGCTCATCCTTCTTCCACCGAATCCATCAGCAGTCAGGACGGCTGATTGCGAAATACACGGGATCGTGTAGAAGCAAATAGCCTCTTCTCGAAATTCTATACACTATTTTCCTTGAACTTCATCCTCCGGCTCAATCATCCCACCACCTTGACGCGTTCGTGATCGCGGGCTACGTGCACGCCAAGGTAACCGCTTCTTTTCTCTGTCCCTATCGTTCCGCCACTGTTCCATCTAATGGCCAGTCCAGCTTTATTTCGTTCCAGCCAATCCCCTCCTAAGTGTCTCTCTCTAACAGTATCCGTGAACGTGTAGCATCTATAGATGGTAGTGGGTAGCCACTTAGAGGCGCGGAGCGTAACCACGCATAAACCAGTTTCCTGGTTATCCGACTCCTCGCATTTTCCTGGTCGACGCACAGCGCGTCGAACCCGCACGGAACGTACCATTAACGGAGGCTCCGCTCGATCCGCCGCGATCGCCGATCACCACCAGCAGCAGCAGCGGCAACGGCAGCAGCCTGCAAACCGGTGGTGTGCCGATCCCGATGCCGCTGCTTAAAGGCCTCTGGTATCGTTTTAAAACGACCACTTCTAGACCGTCCACGTCATGATACCGAGCATCGAATAATTACGTAACGAGCCATACCTTCTTCTGACCGTGTTACACCTATATACCTACAGCCCGCTGTGACGTTTAGAAGAAGAGGAAGACATTATCCGTTCGATTGGTATGCGATCGGCACGATAGCCGGTATCCACGGAGAGCGGCTATTTTACGCACTTAAAATCGACCGTATTAGCATAATGCCGCGTACGAGTGATAATGCTGCCTACGCCGACGATTACGCCAGCGTTCGAATTAAAATTTGATACATTCAGGGTACACCGATAGCCGCGATAACGACACCGGGATAGCTGTTCATCCTTACGTATCCGACACCTCCTTCCCGCTCGCCAAATCACGCGTTCGTTCGGCCATTGTTCTTTCCCGCCGACGACAACGGTATTCTTCGCTCTTCCTTCGCAGGAAGTCTTCCGATTTTCTCGAGTTTCTGGGTCGCCGATCGGTCGCGGACAAATTTGCATAAGAGCGACAAAGCGTAAAATTCCCTTCCTTCTTCCACGATTTCGCGGCGAGATCGGTTTCGCGGACGTAACGCGTCGTACTTTCGGGGACAGCGGTTAGGTTTGACCAGCGAAAGGAGGACGAATTCACAGGGACGTTGTCGAACGAGAATAAAAGTCAGGGAAAGAAGCCGCGGGTAAGTTTGTTCCTCGCAGGATCCGGTGATAACGTTTAGCAATTTAACGAGAGAGAGGACTCGCGCCGGTCTCTCTCGCTTTCGCGCGATAAAGTGGTACGAATTAAATCAGCATGGAAAGACTTTCTTTACGACGCCGGTAACGTCCATAAATTTCGCGAGATCAGAGAGCGAGCGTATATCGCGGACAAGACGTTCGAGCACACTCTTATAACCTTCTGCATAACTTTGAGAATCCGCTTGACCGAGAACCAGTATCGAGAACGGCCTTACGCCGTTATGCGATAAGTCGCGTGCCCGTTAAACGTTCGCGCCAGTGATTCGTGCGTTTCGTTTGTTGCACGTTCGCTTGTTCGGAATCACGGTACGCCGCGCCAGTAAATTAAACCCGCGCGGACTGGCGAAATTAAAACGCGGCGAGGGAGTTGCGTAACGCGGCTCGAACGGTCTCAGGTGGAATTTGCTTTTAACAGGGATCCACCGTCATGGTGCAACGATAAATGCGAGACACGTTACAGTTTCGAAGGTTCCTCTTCCGTGGCAGAGGTGAGGAGCCACGCGATAACCGCGCGAATAGTAATTTTCGTACTTTCTACTCGGAATGTGTGTTAATAGGGTGGTGATTGGCAAGGTAGACTCGCGGGTTTCAGTGGTTTTATTCGGTGGAAGAGGTAATCGAGAGGGAAAGGTCTGCGAGTAGCTGGTTAGGAAATTGTTTTAGTTTGGTAACCGATTACGCGGGTGTGGTAATGAGGATAACGTTTGAAAGAGGTTTGCGAAACGAAAGCGAATATCCAGATGCAAAGGCACAGTTTCGTTTCGAAAAGGAGGTGATCGAGAGGGAAGGTTGGAGGTTGAGCTACGATTTTCCTGCGCTTTAGAATTCTTCGTCTCTCGATGTGCACGGAGTAGAATAAGAAATTGGCTCTTGGAAATTTTTTGAAAGAACTTATCGTTTATTGGCGTATAAAATAATGCCTCCTGGAAAACGGAAAAATTTGCAAATGATTATTTAACTTTTTTAGTTGACTTTACCCTTTAGGTACGTGCATATCTAAATATTCGTGAAATAAAAAGCGTGAACTGATATTAATATTACGACTTGTTATAATATTTCTTTAACGCTAGAATTAATGGTTGTAAGTAGTATCATTTAATATGATATAAAGAAAATAAAGGAGCATATGTAATCCCTGACCCTATTTTAATACATATCGATATAAGTTTTACCAAAAACAGCTGCATATTTTCAACGATCGAAATAAGATGTCCGAAACGAGTCATTTTGAACCTTATCGTAGTTCTAGTGCTAAAGACACCAAACTTTTGAAAAATAGGAAAAATTAATTATTTCTATATTAAATATCCAGAGTTATTAATTGCCCACTGGACGTATTATCCATAAATATCGCAAATCTTTAACTTTATCCCAAAATGAAATTTTATACCAATATCACACGAACACGACTCGAAAATATAAATATTCTTAATTACGACGTACAAACGTTTCAAAATTCGCCAATGGCACCTGCGTTTATACAACTACGATTGATATTTGAAGAATTTCCTGCGAAAATGATAGAAACGGCGGCGAAATGACAGGAAACACCGGACACGCTCTGGGTGGGGAGAATTTTTAATTGCGCGACGAGAAGCCATTACGTGGATCTAACAGTACAATAGCCATTCGGAATCACCGTCTATTCGATTCAGTTAGTGCAAGGTATCGCGTACATATTGGTCGATACAGTCTGTTTTGCGGCCACTAAAATAATCCGATCGTATTAGCGACTCGCGCGAATATCAATTGGTCTGTTGCTTTGCACGCCCGTAACCTCTTTACATAGCCAAGTATTATTACGGTATCTTATTTACACGGTTGATATTGGATCGCCGGAGAAACATGGAATAGGTAGCAGTAACACGGAAACATATAGCTCCGCGAAGAATTAAGAGATATCTAAAGTACGATTGAACTCTGACCTCTAGCCGGTAACTCGAGAGATAGTAGCACCAGACGTAGGTGAAACAGTAGCCTACATACACATTCCTCCGAAAATAAATATCCCGGAAAACAGACAATGCCTAAACGAAAATTCGAAAATAATACGCGGTCCAACGACATTCGCTTTCTACGCTTTCTGTTGGAAACTTCGCGTACACTCAAATCGAAGCACTGCAACATTCTCGTCCGACTAGTCGAACGAGTCCAGCCCCTTGCCGGCCGGACTAGCAGCTCTGCTGCATAAACAATACAAAACGCGATAAAGATATTTAAATCACGTTTCAATCATACGATAATTGCGTTAAACGTTACCTGTGATTATTTTCCGCGCCGCCTGGCCATACGAAATTCATTATATACAATTAACGAGGTTAACGCCGTCCACTTTGCATTTAACCGTAATAACCGATTACCACGCCCCGAGCGGGATTTTCAAGCGCCGCGAAAAACAATAGCAAAACGAATCCGATCGCATTCCTGCGATGAAGACGCAAGAACCGTGGACACGTCGGCTCGACCGCGCGCGTCAGCAGGGAACAGTTAGGATTTTCGTGGACTGAGAAGACGAAGAAAAAGGAATGCCGGGACGGGAAGTGGCGAGAGGAAGGTATCGCGGTTGAAACGGGGCAATTAAAGCGATAGCAGCGTAGCGTGGCGTGGGGTTTATTAGAAACGGGTCCGCGGGACACGCATCGAATGAAACGACACGGCCAGGGGGCCATTGGGTCGGTCGGGGCTCAAGGGCGACGAATAGCGGCCGGTCGTAAAATCGAGCAAGACGAGCACCACGACAAAACGGTCGTTTCCTTGCGAAATTCCGCGGCGAAGATCGCCGATTGCGATTGAACCCGATGAGACATCCAGGCACCGTTATTCCAGCATGGTGACGCGATGTATAGGCACCTGGTACGAGTGGCTACGTCTCTCTTTCCACTCGTTCCCAGCTCTTTCTCTTCCCTTTCTTTCCACGCGGCGATCCTCGTTTCGCTTCTTCCACGTCGAACAGACTCTAAGCACCGCGTGAATCGGCCAGGTATACGTTCAGAGGACACCGACGCGCCCGCTTAGGTCGCACTGTTCACACGTGCACCCGATTTTGCTCTCTTTGCCAGGCCCCGGCTTTTCCTCTCCTCTCCCCTCTCCCGCATTCCGAGTCCGCTCTCCTATGTCTACAACCAGTCCGATAATTATCGTTTATTCGGCACGGAACATTGCTCGAAATTCTGGGTTACCGATCGGTTAACGGATCACCGGTACGCCTCTTTGTCCCGTTCGTTGTTATCCGCTCCTCGTAAACGCTCGTCCCGCGGGAGACGATGCCGATCGTCGCTAGCTGGTCCGAAGCTATGCGCAGAATGCGTTGCACAGGCGGAAATTTCGAATAAACTTCCGCCGCTCGCCGGTTCTCACGAGGCACCCCTGTTCGATCCCGCTAGATCCTGGCTGCGAATGCTCATTAACGTCATTCGCGATCCGCGCGAACCAGAGTGTCGCGAGGCAAAGTGCATTCGCGTGTACGAAACGAGTCGCCCTTTATCGAATTATACCTGCGAGCTGGCTAGGCGCGCTTGGTTGGATGCCGAAGGAATTTCGTCAGGTGGCTAGTACAGGGAACTCCTGGTACCGATTGCGTCACGGTGGCCCGCGAAAAACCGTTGGTCCGAGGCGAAGGATAGAATTTGATCGCGCGCGAGGATTTTGGAGATACGTGAACGAAATCGAGGTCTATCGGTATCGGCCGAGGGGGGCAGCAGCGGTGCTCCCGATCGGAATACGAGGAAGCGGCGAGGAAGGAATGGGGAAGAATTCGGGTGGAGGCAAACGGAGAGGCGAGAAAGGGAAGGAGAGAAAGAGGTTGGCTTGTTTTCAATGGTGTCGAAGCCCGCGATCGAATTGTGCGTACCGTTCTGTCCTCCTTAGTCGGCAGCGGTCCCAGTGCCCCCTCCCCCTTCTCCTGTTCGCTCGAGGAAGAGTCGTGCGCCGCGGCTCAGCCAGGTGTACCCAGTGCCTAAGAGCCAGCCGGTCGACGTCGTTATAACCCTGCAGCGCGGTTACTCGCGAGGCCCCCGTATTATCATTGCAAATCGTCGTTAATTTCCCGAAGTGGTGACGCGCCGCGGTCGAGAAGTAAACTGGCCCACACCGACCGATCTGTGATACCTCCAGTGGTGCACCGCGTTTTCGGCTCTTGTGCCTCTGCCGAGAATTCGCCGCTCTGATCGGCTTCTTCCTCGCGCCACAGTCCCTTCAGGAGGTGCTCCAGCTTCGAATAAGGGACGCCGGTTTCTGGCCACCTGCCCGATCACCCGATATATCTCGTCGATCCAGACCTCTATCCATAATTTAGACAGGGTAGGTGCCACCGCGCGGATTTTCCTTCTACCTGTGCGCCGTCTCCTGTGATTCTTCGACGTGGCGGGCTCATGCGAACGTTTACACGGTAACTCCGGCAAACTGTGAATACCTTTCGTTCGTTTCTTCGAACGAAACATTTTGAAATTTTTAATCGATAAGAAATCTACAAAGGATAAATAAGCGGTGAATGGGAGGGAAATAGAAACTTTTAAAAATAGAATGACGAGTGATTAGATGGTAACGTCGAACGCGGAATTTATAGAAAAATTTCAAAGTGATTTAGAATATAGTACGTTTAGTGTTAATATTAAAACTCGATACTATTTTAAGGCGGTATATTTCGAATAAATGAAAGTTCGTCAAATTCGATGATTATGAAAGTGGTTGAGAAGAATTTTAAGGAAGTAGCAGAGAGTTGATTAATCTCGTATACATAAAACCGCGAAAGTCTTGGCGTTCGAAAAGGAAAGAGACGCGGTTCGAGCAACGAGTACACGTGAAAGTCGTTGTTCCAGGAGGCTGGATCTATAAAAATTGAAATCGATGTCCCGTCAAATTGTACACAGCACGGCAGAGAGTTAATGCTTCGCTGTGTTTGCTAGTTGGGACGATGGAAACTGCCACTTGGGCTTTTTCGCTCGTCTCATTGAGCAGCACTATTATTTAGCTTCGCGCGAACGGGAGACAACGGTGTGAGACTAGAGGTATGCAGGCATAGCGTGTTACCCGTCATTTCTACGTAGTTTGGCAACGCGTTCGGGAAGGTGAAACGGTCGTCCGAGAAGATTCGCGGTTTAAACGGAAAATCCGAGAACGACGCGGCGGATTTTTCCTTAGCTCAGCGAAATAAAATAAGAGAAGCTCGTCTGTATCATCCGAGCGATTATCCCCGGGACCGAAATAAGCGACATTACTCTCTGGCGCGAAATTACAGAGTAGAAGTCAGAGTAGAAATTGAATAACACGAAGATAATATCGAAGGTGGAAAAAGAATGGGATGCCAGTGTCACGCGAAGGTTCGCTTTCACGTGACAAATACCTGACGATTACCCATCATTGGCAGGGATCAAAAGCGTTGAACGGCTTCCTGCTGTTAAATCACAGGCTCGGTAACACCACCTCTGCCGTGCAACCCTGTTGGCATGGAAAATAAGCGTACAACAACGCGGTGGACAGAATTGTCGTTAATTCCACGTTATAAGATCTATACAGAGCGATCGTAGAACAGGTCGAACGGGTTGAAAAACGGTTGGAAAGCCCTCGCGACAAACTGTCCCCGCCGAATAGAGGCAAACCGAGCTGCCTTTCCCATCGCAACAACCCCGAAGTGTATATAGGAGCTGATCCGAGGTGTTCTCTCCGTTTGCAGCTTAGAGATCGAGAAACAGGTGGAGCGGCACGATGACGAGACTGATCACGACGTTGCTGCTGCTGCAGGCTATCGCGAGGTTCGGTCGCGTGGCAGCCGCAGAGTCCACGCATGCGGCTGACCAGCCGGTCCCTTCTGCGGTCCATCGGGGCTTTCTGGGCCAGATTACACGGGGCCATCCGCCGGTTCCGACGAGTGCGACCCAGAAATGGTCGGCTTCGAGCTGGTGACCGGGTACGTGTACACCGCGCCCACGAACATGCTGGAGTCCATACCGGGAACTCTGATGCTCACCGATTGCTTGGAGACCTGTCAGGCGAACGACTCCTGCCAGGCGGTGACTACGAGACTGCCTGTGCGTTCTGTTCAGCTCGAACGCCGACAGCAACCCAGGTAAGATTGAATCGTTATCGTATTCGCGCGTGGATGCCTAGGGACCCGATCCACGCGATACAACAGGCTAGAAACGTCCAAGGGTCAAAAGACCCTGGACTCTCTCTCTCGTCTCTACAACGGCGTCAGTCTTTCTCCCGATTCGTCGACGTTGAACGGTGCCACGCATCCACCGGTCCTACATATATGTATGTTCCTGGTCCCGAATAAGGGCTTTCCATGAAGCGTGCAAGCGTACCGCGGAATGATTAAATGCCTAGGACGATGGATAAAATAGACGTGTGTCGTTTTCACCGCCCCTCCCCCACTGATTCCTCTTATACCTGCTGCTCGCCGCTCTTATGCGGCACGTGAGCCGCCTGTCTGAAAGCGTAACGGGTTCGATACGATATTCGGACGGTGGAACGGCTATTTGCTTGCCCGATCGCCGAAGAAAGTATGCGTCGAGAAGGTCGGCGTCGAGATCGAGGTCAACGTGCAAGCCGTCCACTCGCGCGTTATCAAATCGAGGTTCCATTTACCATACATTTCCGCCAAGGTTATCTCTCTTTCTCTTCCTTCCACTCCACTTTTCTATTTCTTCTTCTTCCTTTTTTTTTTTTTCGTTCGATCCTGTGCCACGGTGGGCGTGCACGTACACGCGAGTTTATTTATAATTGGCTGATTTAACGTGAGTCGGGTTCCGTTGGATCAGACCGTTCGATAACAGCTGACCGGAGATGTAGGAACTGTTGCCAGGTTGTAAATTTTAATATCCAGGCTGCTGATTTAAGGACCAATTAGCAGCCGAGCAGGGATTAGAAGCGCGTGGAATTTTGGGATATTTCGAATGAGCAGTGTTAGATGAAACAGGTTGGACATTTGGAAATGGAAGCTTCACTTCGAGATGTTCTAATTTATATTTCTCGAGTCACAAGTTAGCTAAAAGTGTCACTGTAAGGTATGAATATCGTGAAACTTTTCCACGAGATTAGTTTTCAGATAGTATATGCACATTCCCAGATCACCGAAAGTAGTCGCGTTAGAAATTTTGTTTCGATTAAAAAATAAAAGATTTCTCGATTAATATTTTTCTATATATCAAGTCTCGTAAATAGGAAATTTAGGTTGTTTAACGATGCACGAATCATGGAATACGAGCAAAAAAAAATTTCAGTTAGTATTATATATTATCTATGCTATCAGAAGCTCATAGAAAAATCGTTTCAACCCTCTGCGAATGAAAAATGAAGTTAACGATAGATCAAGCATATAATTAAATTATATTATACATTATACTAAATAATTAAAAATAAGAAATAGAGGGAAATTTTCTGAATTAAAAAATATGTATTTTTCGTTACATCCAAAGCGGTATTTATTCTAAGAAATATAAAATTTCCACGTATATTATGACATTCGTTCCCAAAGTGTTAAATTTTATAATCGAATCCAGGTAAAACTTTGAATTAATAGCGAAACTCGAAATCTTCCGATCATCTGACTACGATAATGAAGTTAATTGAAAGAAGCACTTGACCTTTCTAATAGAAATGCGAGTTGTTTGCATAGGAACAGGGACCATGTAGCATGGACCTGACTAAAATGGCACTTGACAGAATCAATAGTTTCTAATTAGCTCGAGTATCGTAAAGTTAGTTAATTACACAAGAGCGTAGGTGTCGAGATTGCGTGTACGTGTTTTGATAGGCCAAAGGTTGTGCTATAATAATGGTGATCCAGGGAGCAAGACACAGTGATCCCTGATAGAAAGAATTCGCAATAAAGTGTTCAGTGATATACAATTTAACCGTGTTACGCGTTCGATAGAATTTTTTCATTCGCATTGTTTCTGGCATTTCTTTTTTTCTCTCTTTTTCGGTGTATACGTATATTCGGTCGTATTAATCGTCCATTTCGCGGATTATACGTCGAGGTGCAGCGTAATCCATGTTTGTCGATAGAATCGCAATATCCCACGTATCGATTTTGTACGTGCTGAAAATTCGCAAGTTTTTCAGTCCCGACTAACAATGAAAAGCATCCTCGTTTCCTAAAATATCCATGACGCGTCGAGTTTCAAATGAATTTCCCCTTGTCTTTTGTTCGACGTCTGAAAGGAACTTTTGTTATCGAATATATCACGCGAGTGCAAAAAATGTTTACCCGAAGAATATCTCGCAATCGGTTTTCCAAATAATAATTAAACGATACGAGAATAAATACGTTATCTAAAAATAAAATCAAATAATACAGGGAAATGTAACGAGTCTGCGAATAATGGAAATTATAGTTTAGAAGTGTCAAAAATTCTAGTCTACTTACGTTTTATCTTGGTTTATTTTTCTAGACAGATTAGAGCTGATACTGAATTAAATTATAGATCTTTTTGTATATTTTAATTAATATATTTTGAATTATTATATTCGAAAAAGCGTTGGTTTGCAGCTATTTTTCGTGTCAGCGTTTTCAGTGTAAAATCAATCTTGTTATGTAAAGTTTTATATGCTTCAAGTTATAACGACAGACGTTACCTCGTTATCTTCATAGATTAGACAACGCTTCAACCACAACGTATTTTGACTTCTTAATAGCTTTTGACAACTTTTACGCGGTTGTTCTAAACTTTGTTACTGTAAATAGCTTGATTTTAATCATTACGGTTTGTCGGAGAATGATACATATTATGACACGATTAATTATTATTTATACAAGTAAAAAGTGTCATATGAATATTACCATTAATCTCTTTCGAAATTCAAAGTAGCCAAAGAATCTGTCATTGCGAATTAAACTTATCAATAATTACCAATAATCCAAATCGAACAACGATTAAAATTAAACAATAATTTAACACAAAATTCCTCCCGAAAAAAACAATAAAATGGTGTAAAAATGAAAACCAAACAAAAGATAAACAAAATTGGTAATAAAAAGATAAATCAGATATTAACCGCGGAAAATATTAAAAAATTCCGGGAAAATTTCAATTTTTTCCCTCGCGAGTACCGCCAGCTTCGAAATTCCAGGACAAGAGAGGCTATTTGTATAACTCATTCGCTTGAACGAACACCCTCGAGTCGCGACCACCCTCGACCTACAGATACTTTCACGTTTAAGCACTCGAGAACCGCAAAATGGTATTGCTTAGGACCTGCCAGCCAACTCGAGGCACTTGGACCAAGGCGAATCCGCCGATTCGAAATCGTTTGATTGAGCCAGGTCTCTTGAAAATCACCTTACGTGCCATCTGTCTTCGATTCGGCTGGATCTTATTTAAATTCTTGCAAAGTACGAGGCAAACGTTCGCACCCGCGGCACGGTTGATTTTCTCTACAAAACGCTCGGCGAAATATCGAGAGCCAGTCGAAGGAGATTTGTCAAGCACTCCTCGACCTACTCCACCGTCGGCGTCTAGAAGCGTCGAAGCGAAGACAGTTTTAAGCCATTCGGCGAGGACCGCCTCCCGGATTACGTGTTAAAGTTTCACCCTGTAGTCGGCTCATTTTTTAACCTTCCCGCCCTGCCCTCGCTCGCTCTGTCTCTGCCTTTTTCTCTCTAGTCCCGTTTCAACGGGTTTTTCGCGTGAAAAAAGCCGCAGCGCGAATTTCCGCGCTACGCGTCGATTCGCGCGTCGATTGCGCGTTGTGCACGGTTTCAAAAAGCGAAAGAAAACATCGGAGAGTCGATGCGACGGAGTGGGGAGGAAAAAAAAAAAGGAAAAGCGGGCAGAATATTATTTTCGCGACTGCTCTCCAGTAGATGAAACTGAAACTGAAATGCTTTAAAATATCCTCGAAAAAAACGAGCGGCAAAAATCTCGAACCGAAATCCGACGAGCGTGTAAAGAATTATTAAATTATCGTGGGGTGATGGGTTTTCACTATCGAGTCGATTTTCCTATTCCTTCGGGAAATAGATTCTCGATTTAGAGCTTCGGGACTCTATCGTGTCATATTGTTACATTTTTCCGATTTTATAATTTTTTAAATCCGTAATTCTATAATTCTCTGTACAGAGAAAATTTTTGCAATTCTGTAAGCGAGTAATCTTATA
>NW_027470448.1:0-37897 GCF_051020765.1 Lasioglossum baleicum
TTCAGTTTATTCTAGATATAAATTTTTATCATCGTCACAAATTAATACGAAGAAAAGGAAGTATAGCATCCAATGATACGAGACGTACCTAACCTTAAAGTATGAATCCAAATAAATCTAGAATCACGAATATTTAACAAGATATTCTCCACAGAATTTCCGATTATTATAGTTATAAATTTTTATCTTTGTCACAAATTAATACGAAGATGAGGAACTTTAGCATCCATCAATACGGGACATACCTAACCACAAAGTAAGAATCTAAATCAAATTAGAATATGAAATATTTAACACATGCTCATCACCGAATTTCCTGTTATTCTATACATAAATTTTTATCATCGTCACAAATTAAAACGAAGTAAAGGAATTCTAGCATCTAATGATACGAGACATACCTAACCTGAAAGTAAGACTCTAAATAAAATTAGAATCAGAAATATTTACCAACATGATCTTCGCAGAGTTTCCGATCATCCCAGATATAAATTTTTATCATGGTCAGAAATTAATGCGAAGTTAAGGAATAATAGCTACCAATGATACGAGGCATTCTTAACCTCAAAGTATGAATCGAAATAAATCTAGAATCAGGAATATTTGCCAACTTGTTCTTCACAGAATTTCTTATCATTCTGGTTATAAATTTTTGTCATAGATAGAAATTAATACGAAGTTAGAGAATTACAGCATCCAATGATACCAGAAATACGTAACCTGAAGGCAAGAATCTAAATAAACCAAGAATCAGGAATTTTTAACAACATGTCCTTCACAGAATATCTGATCATTCTGGTTATAAATTTTTGCCATAGATGACATTAATACGAAGTTCAGAAATTGGAGTATCCAATCATACGAGGCATACCTAACCTGAAACTAAGAATCTAAATAAAATTAGAATCGGAAATATTTAACAATATGTTCTTCACAGAATTTCATCTTATTCTAGATATAAATTTCTGTCATCGTCACAAATTAAAACGAAGATAATATATTATAGCATCCAATGATACGAGACATACCTAACCTCAAAGTATTAATCTAAATAAAACTAGAATCGGAAATTTTTATCAACATGTTCTTCACAGAATTTCCGATTATTCTAGATATAAATTTTTATCATCGTCAGAAATTAATACGAAGTTAAGGAATAATAGCATCCAGTGATACGAGGCATACCTAACCTCAAAGTAAGATTCTAAATAAAAATAGAACCAGAAATATTTAATAACATGTTCATCACACAATTACCGATTATTCTAGATATATATTTTTAACATCGTCAGAATTAATACGATGTTAAGGAATTAAAGTATCCAATGATACGAGGCATACTTAACCTCAAATTATGAATCTAAACAAATCTAGTAACAGGAATATTTAACAACATGCTCTTCACAGAATTTCTGACTAATCTAGTAATAACTTTTTGTCACAGACAGAAATTAGTACGAAGTTAAGGAATTATAGTATCCAATGATACGAGACATACCTAACCTCAACGTAAGAATCAAAATAAATCTAGAATCTGGAATATGTAACAACATGTTCTTCACAGAATTTCTGATTATTCTAGATATATATTTATGTCATAGACAGAAATTAATACGAAGCTAAGGAATCAAAGTATCCAAATATACGAGACATACCTAACATCAATGTAGGAATCTGAATAAATCTAGAATGAGAAATATTCAATAACATGTCCATCACAGATTTTCCGATTATTCTATATATAAATATTTATAATCGTCACAAATTAATACGAAGTTAAGGAATTATAGTATCCAATGATACGAGACATACCTAACCTCAAAGCAGGAATCTAAATAAATGTAGAATCAGAAATATTTAACAACATATCCTTCGCAGAATTTCCGATTATCCTTGATATAAATTTCTATCATCGTCAGAAATTAATACGAAGTTAAGGAATTACAGTATCCAATAGTACGAGATATACCTATCCTGAAAGTAAGAATTTAAATCAAATTAGAATCTGAAATATTTAACAACATGCTCATCACCGAATTTCCTGTTATTCTATATATAAATATTTATCATCGTCACAAATTAATACCAAGTAAAGGAATTCTAGCATCCAATGAGTCGAGACATACCTAACCTGAAAGTAAGACTCTAAATAAAATTAGAATCGGAAATATTTAACAACATGTTCTTCAGAGAATTTCCAATTATTCTAGTAATAAATCTTTATTTTCGTCAGAAATTAATACGAAGATAAGAAATTATAGCATCCAATGACACGAGACATACCTGACCTCAAGGTATGAATATAAATAAAACTAGAATCGGAAATTTTTAACAACATGTTCTTCACAGAATATCCTCTTATTCTAGATATAAATTTCTGTCATCGTCAGAAATTGATACGAAGTTAAGGAACTATAGCATCCATCGATACGAGACATACCTAACCTCAAAGTAAGAATCTAAATGAAACTAGAATCAGAAATATTTAACAACATGTTCTTCACCGAATTTCCGATGATTCTAGATATAAATCCTTGTCACAGACAGAAATTAATACGAAGGTAAGAAATTATAGCATCCAATGATACGCGGAATACCTACCCTCAAAGTACGAATCTAAATAAAACTAGAATCAGAAATATTTAATAACATGTTCATCGCAGCATTTCCGATTATTCTATATATAAATTTTTTTCACCGTCACAAAATTAATACGTAGTGAAGGAATAATAGCATCCAATGATACGAGACGTACGAACCTCAAATTGAGAATCTAAATATAACTTGAATCAGAAATATTTAACCTCATGTTCTACACAGAATTTCCGATTATTCTAGTTATAAATTTTTGTCATATACAGAAATCAATACGAAGTTAAGTAATTATAGCATCCAATTATAAGATACGTACTGAACCTCAAATGAAGAATCTAAATATAACTGGAATCAGAAATATTTAACAACATGTTCTTTACAGAATTTCTGATTAGACTGTTTATAAATTTTTATCGTCGACACAAATTAATACGAAGTTAAGGAATTATAGCATCCAATGGAACGAGATATAGCTTACCTCAAAGCATGAATCTAAATATATCTAAAATCAGGAATATTTAACATGGTCCTCACAGAATTCCGGATCCTTCTAGTAATAAATTTTTATCATCGTCAGAAATTAATACGAAGTTAAGGAATAATAGCATCCAATGATACGAGGCATGCCTAGTCTCAAAGTAAGAATCTAAATAAGGATAGAGTCAGGAATATTTAGCATAATGGTCCTGACCGAATTTCCTGTTGCACTATGTATAAATTTTTATCATCGTCAGAAATTAATGCGAAGTTAAGGAATAATAGCATCAATGATAGGAGGCATACTTAACCTCCCCCAAAAGTAAGAATCTAAATAAACCTGGAATTAGGAATTTTTAGCAACATGTCCATCACAGAATTTCTGATCATTATGGTTGTAAATTTTTGTCAGAGACAGAAATTAATACGAAGTTAAGGAATTATAGTATTCAATGATACGAGGAATACCAAACCTCAAAGTAAGATTCTAAATAAAACAGAACCAGAAATATTTGTCAACATGTTCTTCGCAGAATATCCGATTATTATATTTATAAATATTAGTTATCGTCAGTAATTGATACGATGTTAAGGAATTACAGTATCCAATTATACGAGATATAGCTAACCTCAAAGTAGGAATCTGAATAAACCTAGAATGAAAAATATTCAATAACATGTCCATCACAGATTTTCCGATTATTCTATATATAAATATTTATAATCGTCAGTAATTAATACGATGTTAAGAAATTATAGCATCCAATGATACCAGACATACCTAACCTCAAAGCAAGAATCTAAATAAACCTGGAATCAGGAATTTTTAGCAACATGTCCATCACAGAATTTCTGATCATTCTGGTTGTAAATTTTTGTCATAGACAGAAATTAATACGAAGTTATGGAATTGTAGTTTCCAATGATACGAGGCATTCCTAACCTCAAAGTGAGAATCTAAATAAATATAGAATCAGAAATATTTAACAACATGTTCTTCGCACAATTTCCAATCTTTCCAAATATAAATTTTTATAAATTGTCAGAAATTAATGCGAAGTTAAGGAATAAAAGCATCCAATGATACGAGGCATACTTAACCTCAAAGTATGAATCTAAATAAATCTAGAATCAGAAATATTAAACAACATGTTCATCACAGAATTTCCGATTGTTCTAGTTATAAATGTTAATCATTGTCAGAAATTAATGCGAAGATAAGGAATTATAGCATCCAATGGTACGAGACATACCCAACCTCAATGTAAGAATCTAAATAAATATGGAACCAGAAATATTTATCAACATGTCCTTCACAGAATTTCTGACCATTCTGGTTATAAATTTTTGCCATAGATGAAATTAATACGAAGTTCAGGAATTATAGTATCTAATGATACGAGGCATACCTATCCTCAAAGTAAGAATCCAAATAAAACTGGAATCAGAAATATTAGACATCATGTTCTTCCCAGAATTTCCGATTATTATATTTATAAATATTTGTTATCGTCAGAAATTATTACGAAGTTAAGGAATTATAGCATCCAAGGATACGAGACGTACCTAACCTTAAAGTATGAATCCAAATAAATCTAGAATCACGAATATTTAACAAGATGTTCTCCACAGAATTTCCGATTATTATAGTTATAAATTTTTATCTTTGTCACAAATTAATACGAAGTTGAGGAACTTTAGCATCCATCAATACGAGACATACCTAACCTCAAAGTATGAATCGAAATAAATCTAGAATCAGGAATGTTTGCCAACTTGTTCTTCACAGAATTTCTTATCATTCTGGTTATAAATTTTTGTCATAGATAGAAATTAATACGAAGTTCAGAAATTGGAGTATCCAATCATACGAGGCATACATAACCTGAAACTAAGAATCTAAATAAAATTAGAATCGGAAATATTTAACAATATGTTCTTCACAGAATTTCATCTTATTCTAGATATAAATTTCTGTCATCGTCACAAATTAAAACGAAGATAATATATTATAGCATCCAATGATACGAGACATACCTAACCTCAAAGTATTAATCTAAATAAAACTAGAATCAGAAATATTTAGCAACATGTCCTTCACAGAATTTCTGATCATTCTGGTTCTAAATTTAGTCATTGGCAGAAATTAATACGAAGCTATGGAATTATAGTATCCAATGATACGAGGCGTACCTAACCCCAAAGTAAGAATCTAAAGAAACGTAGAATCAGAAATATTTTACAACATGTTCTTAGCAGAATTTCCGATTATTCTAGATATAAATTTCTATCATCATCACAAATTAAAACGAAGATAAAAAACTATAGCATTCAATGATAAGAGACATACCTAACCTCAAGGTATTAATCTAAGTAAATCCAGAATCAGAAATATTTAACAACATGTTCTGCGCAGAGTTTCCGATCATTCCAGATATAAATTTTTATCATGGTCAGAAATTAATGCGAAGCTAAGGTATAATAGCATCCAATGATACGAGGCATACTTAACCTCAAGTATGAATCGAAATAAATCTAGAATCAGGAATTACCAACATGATCTTCACAGAATTTCTGATTATTCTGGTTATAAATTTTTGTCATATACAGAAATTAATACGAAGTGAGGGAATTATAGTATCCAATGACACGAGACATACCTAACATCAAAGTAAGAACCTAAATAAAACTAGAATCGGAAATTTTTATCAACATGTTCTTCACAGAATTTCCGATTATTCTAGATATAAATTTTTATCATCGTCAGAAATTAATACGAAGTTAAGGAATAATAGCATCCAGTGATACGAGGCATACCTAACCTCAAAGTAAGATTCTAAATAAAAATAGAACCAGAAATATTTAATAACATGTTCATCACACAATTACCGATTATTCTAGATATATATTTTTAACATGGACAGAAATTAATACGATGTTAAGGAATTAAAGTATCCAATGATACGAGGCATACTTAACCTCAAATTATGAATCTAAACAAATCTAGTAACAGGAATATTTAACAATATGTTCTTCACAGAATTTCCTCTTATTCTAGATATAAATTTCTGTCATCGTCACAAATTAAAACGAAGATAATATATTATAGCATCCAATGATACGGGACATACCTAACCTCAAAGCAAGAATCTAAATAAAAATACAATCAGAAATATTTAACAACATGTTCATCACACAATTACAGATTATCCTAGATATATATTTTTAACCGTCAGAAATTAATACGATGTTAAGGAATTAAAGTATCCAATGATACGAGGCATACTTAACCTCAAATTATGAATCTAAACAAATCTAGTAACAGGAATATTTACCAACATGTTTTTCACAGAATTTCTGATTATTCTGGTTATAAGTTTTTGTCATAGACAGAAATTAATACGAAGTTAAGGAATTATAGTATTCAATGATACGAGGAATACCTAACCTCAAAGTAAGATTCTAAATAAAAATAGAACCAGAAATATTTAATAACACGTTCATCACACAATTACCGATTATTCTAGATATATATTTTTAACATGGACAGAAATTAATACGATGTTGAGGAATTACAGTATCCAATTATACGAGATATAGCTAACCTCAAAGTAGGAATCTGAATAAATCTAGAATGAGAAATATTCAATAACATGTCCATCACAGATTTTCCGATTATCCTATATATAAATATTTATAATCGTCAGTAATTAATACGTTGTTAAGGAAGTATAGCATCCAATGGTACCAGACATACCTAACCTCAATGCAAGAATTTAAATAAACCAAGAATCAGAAATAATTAACAACATGTTCTTCGCACAATTTCCAATCTTTCCAGATATATATTTTTATAAATTGTCAGAAATTAATGCGAGGTTAAGGAATAAAAGCATCCAATGATACGAGGCATACTTAATCTCAAAGTATGAATCTAAATAAATCTAGAATCAGGAATATTTACCAACATGTCCTCCACAGAATTTCTGATTATTCTACATATAAATATTTATAATCGTCAGTAATTAATACGATGTTAAGGAATTATAGCATCCAATGATACCAGACATACCTAACCTCAAAGCAAGAATCTAAATAAACCTAGAATCAGGAATTTTTAGCAACATGTCCTTCACAGAATTTCTGATCATTCTGGTTGTAAATTTATGTCATAGACAGAAATTAATACGAAGTTATGGAATTATAGTTTCCAATGATACGAGGCATTCCTAACCTCAAAGTGAGAATCTAAATAAATATAGAATCAGAAATATTTAACAACATGTTCTTTGCACAATTTCCAATCTTTCCAAATATAAATTTTTATAAATTATCAGAAATTAATGCGAAGTTAAGGAATAAAAGCATCCAATGATACGTGGCATACTTAACCACAAAGTATGAATCTAAATAAACCTAGAATCAGGAATATTTAACAACACGTTCTTCACAGAATTCCTGACTAATATAGTAATAGCTTTTTGTCACAGACTGAAATTAGTTCGAATTTAAGGAATAATAGCATCCAATGATACGAGGCATACTTAACATCAATGTATGAATCTAAACAAATCTAGAATCAGGAATATTTAACAACATGTTCTTCACAGAATTTCTGACTAATCTAGTAATAACTTTTTGTCACAGACAGAAATTAGTACGAAGTTAAGGAATTATAGTATCCAATATTACGAGACATACCTAACCTGAAGTCTGAATCTAAATAAATATAGGTTCAGGAATATTTAACAACATGTTCCACACAGAATATCTGATTATTCTAGATATAAATTTGTTTCATAGACAGAAATTATTACGAAGTTAGGGAATTATAGTATCCAATGATAGGAGACATACCTAACCTCAAAGCAAGAATCTAAATGAAACTTGAATCAGAAATATTTAACAACATGTTCATCACACAATTACCGATTATTGTAGATGTATATTTTTAACGTGGACAGAAATTAATACGATGTTAAGGAATTTCAGTATCCAATGATACGAGGCATACTTAACCTCAAAGTATGAATTTAAATAAATGTAGAATCAGGAATATTTGCCAACATGTTCTTCCCAGAATTTGTGATTATTCTGGTTATAAGCTTTTGTCATATACAGAAATTAATACGAAGTGAGGGAATTATAGTATCCAATGACACGAGACATACCTAACATCAAAGTAAGAACCTAAATAAAACTAGAATCGGAAATTTTTATCAACATGTTCTTCACAGAATTTCCGATTATTCTAGATATAAATTTTTATCATCGTCAGAAATTAATACGAAGTTAAGGAATAATAGCATCCAGTGATACGAGGCATACCTAACCTCAAAGTAAGATTCTAAATAAAAATAGAACCAGAAATATTTAATAACATGTTCATCACACAATTACCGATTATTCTAGATATATATTTTTAACATGGACAGAAATTAATACGATGTTAAGGAATTAAAGTATCCAATGATACGAGGCATACTTAACCTCAAATTATGAATCTAAACAAATCTAGTAACAGGAATATTTAACAATATGTTCTTCACAGAATTTCCTCTTATTCTAGATATAAATTTCTGTCATCGTCACAAATTAAAACGAAGATAATATATTATAGCATCCAATGATACGGGACATACCTAACCTCAAAGCAAGAATCTAAATAAAAATACAATCAGAAATATTTAACAACATGTTCATCACACAATTACAGATTATCCTAGATATATATTTTTAACATCGTCAGAAATTAATACGATGTTAAGGAATTAAAGTATCCAATGATACGAGGCATACTTAACCTCAAATTATGAATCTAAACAAATCTAGTAACAGGAATATTTACCAACATGTTTTTCACAGAATTTCTGATTATTCTGGTTATAAGTTTTTGTCATAGACAGAAATTAATACGAAGTTAAGGAATTATAGTATTCAATGATACGAGGAATACCTAACCTCAAAGTAAGATTCTAAATAAAAATAGAACCAGAAATATTTAATAACACGTTCATCACACAATTACCGATTATTCTAGATATATATTTTTAACATGGACAGAAATTAATACGATGTTGAGGAATTACAGTATCCAATTATACGAGATATAGCTAACCTCAAAGTAGGAATCTGAATAAATCTAGAATGAGAAATATTCAATAACATGTCCATCACAGATTTTCCGATTATCCTATATATAAATATTTATAATCGTCAGTAATTAATACGTTGTTAAGGAAGTATAGCATCCAATGGTACCAGACATACCTAACCTCAATGCAAGAATTTAAATAAACCAAGAATCAGAAATAATTAACAACATGTTCTTCGCACAATTTCCAATCTTTCCAGATATATATTTTTATAAATTGTCAGAAATTAATGCGAGGTTAAGGAATAAAAGCATCCAATGATACGAGGCATACTTAATCTCAAAGTATGAATCTAAATAAATCTAGAATCAGGAATATTTACCAACATGTCCTCCACAGAATTTCTGATTATTCTACATATAAATATTTATAATCGTCAGTAATTAATACGATGTTAAGGAATTATAGCATCCAATGATACCAGACATACCTAACCTCAAAGCAAGAATCTAAATAAACCTAGAATCAGGAATTTTTAGCAACATGTCCTTCACAGAATTTCTGATCATTCTGGTTGTAAATTTATGTCATAGACAGAAATTAATACGAAGTTATGGAATTATAGTTTCCAATGATACGAGGCATTCCTAACCTCAAAGTGAGAATCTAAATAAATATAGAATCAGAAATATTTAACAACATGTTCTTTGCACAATTTCCAATCTTTCCAAATATAAATTTTTATAAATTATCAGAAATTAATGCGAAGTTAAGGAATAAAAGCATCCAATGATACGTGGCATACTTAACCACAAAGTATGAATCTAAATAAACCTAGAATCAGGAATATTTAACAACACGTTCTTCACAGAATTCCTGACTAATATAGTAATAGCTTTTTGTCACAGACTGAAATTAGTTCGAATTTAAGGAATAATAGCATCCAATGATACGAGGCATACTTAACATCAATGTATGAATCTAAACAAATCTAGAATCAGGAATATTTAACAACATGTTCTTCACAGAATTTCTGACTAATCTAGTAATAACTTTTTGTCACAGACAGAAATTAGTACGAAGTTAAGGAATTATAGTATCCAATATTACGAGACATACCTAACCTGAAGTCTGAATCTAAATAAATATAGGTTCAGGAATATTTAACAACATGTTCCACACAGAATATCTGATTATTCTAGATATAAATTTGTTTCATAGACAGAATTATTACGAAGTTAGGGAATTATAGTATCCAATGATAGGAGACATACCTAACCTCAAAGCAAGAATCTAAATGAAACTTGAATCAGAATATTTAACAACATGTTCATCACACAATTACCGATTATTGTAGATGTATATTTTAACGTGGACAGAAATTAATACGATGTTAAGGAATTTCAGTATCCAATGATACGAGGCATACTTAACCTCAAAGTATGAATTTAAATAAATGTAGAATCAGGAATATTTGCCAACATGTTCTTCCCAGAATTTGTGATTATTCTGGTTATAAGCTTTTGTCATAGACAGAAATTAATACGATGTTAAGGAATTATAGCATCCAATGATACGAGGCAGTCTTAACCTCAAAGTATGATTCTAAATAAACAAAGAATCAGAAACAATTAACAACATGTTCTTCGCACAATTTCCAATCTTTCCAGATATATATTTTTATAAATGGTCAGAAATTAATGCGAAGTTATGGAATAAGAACATCCAAAGATACGAGGCATACTTAACCTCAAAGTATGAATCTAAATAAATCTAGAACCAGGAATATTTACCAACATGCCCTTCACAGAATTTCTGATTATTCTGGTTATAAGTTTTTGTCACAGACAGAAATTAGTACGAAGTTAAGGAATTATAGTATCCAATATTACGAGACATACCTAACCTCGAAGTCTGAATCAAAATAAATATAGTATCAGGAATATTTAACAACATGTTCCACACAGAATATATGATTATTCTAGATATAAACTTGTTTCATAGACAGAAATTATTACGAAGTTAATGAATTATAGTATCCAATGATACGAGACGTAGTTAATCTCACAGTATGAATCTAAGTAAATCTAAAATCAGGAATATTTAACAACATATTCCACACAGAATTTCTAGTTATTCTACATATAAATTTGTTTCATGGACAGAAATTAATACGAAGTTGAGGAATTATAGTATCCAATTATACGATAAATAGTTAACCTTAAAGTATGAGTCTGAATAAATCTAGAAACAGGAATATTTAACAACATGGTCCTCACAGAATTCCTGATTATTCAAGATATAAATTTTTATCATCGTCAGTAATTAATGTGACGTTATGGAATAATAGCATCCAATGATACGAGACATAGTTAACCTCAAAGTATGAATCTAAATAAATCCAGAATCAGGAATATTTAACAACATGTTCCACACAGAATTTCTGATTATTCTAGTTATAAATTAGTTTCATTGGCAGTAATTAATACGATGTTGACAAATTATACTATCCAATGATAGGAGACATACATAACCTCAAAGCAAGAATCTAAATGAAACTTGAATCAGAAATATTTAACAACATGTTCTTCGCAGAGTTTCCGATCATTCCAGAAATTAATTTTTATCATGGTCAGAAATTAATGCGAAGTTAAAGTATAATATCATCCAATGATACGAGGCATACTTAACCTCGAAGTATGAATCGAAATAAATCTAGAATCAGGAATATTTACCAACATGTTCTTCACTGAATTTCTGATTATTCTGGTTATAAATTTTTGTCATAGACAGAAATTAATACGAAGTGAGGGAATTATAGTATTTCAATGATAAGAGACATACATAACCTCAAAGCAAGAATCTAAATAAACGTAGAATCAGAATATTTAACAACATGTTCTGTGCAGAATTTCCGATTATTCTAGATATAAATTTCTATCATCGTGCGAAATTATTACGAAGTTAATGAATTACAGTATCCAATGATACGAGACATACATAACCTCAAGGTATTAATCTAAGTAATTCCAGAATCAGGAATCTTTAACATCATGCTCATCACTGAATATCCGGTTATTCTATATATATATATATATATATATATATATATATATATATATATATATATATATATATATTTATCATCGTCACAAATTAAAACGAAGTAAAGGAATTATAGCATCCAATGACACGAGACATACCTAACCTGAAAGTACGAATCTAAATAAAATTAGAATCGGAAATATTTAACAACATGTTCTTGAGAGAATTTCCATTTATTCTCGTAATAAATCTTTATTATCGTCACAAATTAATACGAATATAGGAAATTATAGCATCCAATGACAGGAGACATACCCAACCTCAAAGTATGAATATAAATAAAACTAGAATCGGAAATTTCTAACAACACGATCTTCACAGAATTTCCTCTTATACTAGATATATATTTTTGTCATAGACAGAAATTAATAGGAAGGTAAGAAATTATAGCATTCAATGATATGAGACATACCGAACGTCAAAGTATGAATCTAAATGAATATAGAATAAGAAATATTTAAGAACATGTTCATCACAGAATTTTCGATTATTCTAGATATAAATTTTTATCATCGTCACAAATTAATACGAAGGTAAGGAATAATAGCATCCAATGACACGAGGCATACCTAACCTCAGAGTAGGAGTCCAAATAACACTACATTCGGAAATATTAGACAACATGTTCATCACAGAATTTCGATTGTTCTAGTTACAAATGTTATTCATCGACAAAAATTATTACGAAGATAAGGAATTATAGCATCCAATAATACGAGACATACCTAACCTCAAAGTAAGAATCTAAATAAATATGGAACCAGAAATATTTATCAACATGTTTTTCACAGAATTTCCGATTACACTAGATATAATTTTATATCATCGTCAGCAATTAATTCGAAGTTAAGGAATAATAGAATCCAATGATACGAGATATACCTAACCTCAAAGTATGAATCTAAGTAAATCTAGAATCAGGAATCATTAACAACATGCTCATTACCGAAATTCCGGTTATTCTAGATATAAATTTTTATTATCGACGGAAATTAATTCGGAGTTATGGAATTGTAGCGTACAATGATACGTGGCATGCTTAACCTCAAAGTAAGAATCTAAATAAAACTATAATCAAAAATAGTTAACAACATGTTCTTAACATAATTTCCGGTTGATCGGTATATAAATTTTTATCATTGTCACAAATTCATACGATGTTAAGGAATTATAGCATCCAATGATACTAGACATACCTAACCTAAAAGCAAGAATGTAAATAAATCTAGAATGAGATATATTTACCAACATGTTCTTAACAGAATTTCCGATTATCCTACATATAAATTTTTATCATCGTTAGAAATTAATACGCAGTTAAGGAGTTATGGCAACCAATGGTACGAGATATACGTAACCTCAGAGCAAGAATCTAAATAAACCTTGAATCGGGAATATTTGGCATAGTGGTCCTGACAGGATTCCTGATTATTCTAGTCATAAATTTTTGCCATAGACAGAAATTAATACGAAGGTAAGAAATTATAGCATTCAATGATACGAGACATACTGAACGTCAAAGTATGTATCTAAATAAAACTGGAATCAGAAATATTTACCAACGTGTTCATCACAGAATTTCCGATTATTCTAGTAATAAATTGTTACTATCGTCACATATTAATACAAAGATAAGGAATTAAAGAGTCCAGTGAAACGAGATATACCTAACCTCAAAGTATAAATCTAAATGAAACTAGAATCAGAGATATTTAGCAACATGCTCAACACAGAATTTTCGATTATTTTAGTTATAAATGTTAATCATCGTCAGAAATTAATGCGAAGATAAGGAATTATAGCATCCAATGATACGAGACATACCTAACCACAAAGGTAGAATCTAAATAAAATTAGAATCGGAAATATTTAACAACACGTTCTTCAGAGAATTTCCGTTTATTCTAGTAACAAATCTTTATTATAGTCACAAATTAATACGAAGATAGGAAATTATAGCATCCAATGACAGGAGACATACCAAACCTCAAAGTATGAATATAAATAAAACTAGAATCCGAAATTTCTAACAACACGTTCTTCACAGAATTTCCTCTTATACTAGATATATATTTTTGTCATAGACAGAAATTAATACGAAGGTAAGAAATTATAGCATTCAATGATACGAGACATACCGAACGTCAAAGTATGAATCTAAATAAAACTAGCATCAGAAATATTTAACAACTTGTTCTTCACAGAATTTCAGTTTATTCTGGATATAAATTTTCATCATCGTCACAAATTAATACGAAGTGAGGGAATTATAGTATCCAATGATAAGAGACATACATAACCTCAAAGCAGGAATCTAAATAAAACTAGAATCAGAAATATTTAACAACATGTTCTTCACAGAATTTCGGATTATTCTGTATTTAAATTTTTGTCATAGACAGAAATTAATACGAAGTTATGGAATTATAGTACCCAATGATACGAGATATACCTAACCTCAATGAAGGAATATAAATAAATCTGGAATCATGAATATATAACAACATGTTCTTCACAGAATTTCTGTTTATTCCAGTTATATAATTAGGTCAAAGACAGAAATTAATACGACGGTAAGGAATTATAGTATTTAATGATGCAAGACATGCCGAACTTCAAAGTAAGAATCTAAATAAATCTAGAATCAGAACTATTCATAAACATGTTCATCACACAATTTACAGTTATTCTAGATATAAATGTTAATCATCGTCAGTAATTAACATGAAGTAATGGAATAATAGCGTCCAATGATACGAGACATACCTAACCTCAAAGTACGAATTTGAATAAATCTAGAATCAGGCATATTTAACAGCATGTCCCTCACATAATTTCTGGTTATCCTAGTTATAATTTTTTGTCATAGACAGAAATTAATACGAAGTTAAGGAATTATAGTTTCCAATGATACGAGACATATCTAACCTCAATGAAGGAATATAAATAAATCTAGAATCAGGAATATATAACAACATGTCCTTCACAGAATTTCGGATTATTGTGTATTTAAATTTTTGTCATAGACAGAAATTAATACGAAGTTAAGGAATTATAGTACCCAATGATACGAGATATACCTAACCTCAAAGCAAGGATATAAATAAATCCAGAATAAGGAATATTTAGCAACATGGTCCTCACAGAATTCCTGATTATTCTAGTTATATAATTAGGTCATAGACAGAAATTAATACGACGTTAAGGAATTATAGTATCCAATGATACGAGGCATACGTGACCTCGAATTAAGAATCTAAATGAAACTAGAATCAAAAATATTTATCAACATGTTCTTCACAGAATTTCCAATTATTCTAGTTATAAATACGTATCATCATCAGAAATTAATACGAAGTTAAGGAATTATAGTATCCAATGATACGAGGCATACTTTACCTCAAAGTATGAATCTAAATAAATCTAGAATCAGGAATCATTAACAACATGCTCGTCACCGAATTTCCGGTTATTCTAGATATAGATTTTTATTATCGTCGGAAATTAATTCGCAGTTGTGGAATTGTAGCGTCCAATGATACGAGACATACATAACCTCAAAGCAGGAATCTAAATAAAACTAGAATCAGAAATATTTAACAACATGCTCATCACTGAATATCCGGTTAATCTATATATATATTTTTATCGTCGTCACAAATTAAAACGAAGTAAAGGAATTACAGCATCCAATGATACGAGACATACCTAACCTGAAAGTACGAATCTAAATAAAATTAGAATCCGAAATATTTAAGAACATGTTCTTGAGAGAATTTCCATTTATTCTAGTAATAAATCTTTATTATCGTCACAAATTAATACGAAGATAGGAAATTATAGCATCCAATGACAGGAGACATACCCAACCTCAAAGTATGAATATAAATAAAACTAGAATCGGAAATTTCTAACAACACGTTCTTCACAGAATTTCCTCTTATACTAGATATATATTTTTGTCATAGACAGAAATTAATACGAAGGTAAGAAATTATAGCATTCAATGATACGAGACATACCGAACGTCAAAGTATGAATCTAAATAAAACTAGCATCAGAAATATTTAACAACTTGTTCTTCACAGAATTTCAGTTTATTCTAGATATAAATTTTTATCATCGTCACAAATTAATACGAAGCAGAGGAATTATAGCATCCAATGATACGAGACATACCTAACCTGAAAGTAAGAATCTGAATAAGATTAGAATCAGAAATATTTAACAACATGTTCTTCACATAATTTCCGATTATTCTGGTTATAAATTTTTGTCATAGATAGAAGTTAATACGAAGTTAAGGAATTATAGTATCGAATGGTGCGATACATACCTAACCTCAAGGCAAAAATCAAAATAAACCAAATAATCAGGAATTTTTATCAACATGTCCTTCACTGAATTTCTGATCATTCTGGTTATAAATTTTTGCCATAGATGAAAATAATACGAAGTTAAGGAATTATAGTATCCAGTGATACGAGATATAGCTAACCTCAAAGCAAGAATCTAAATAAATCAAGAATCATGAATATATAACGATATGTTCTTCTCACAATTTTCGATTATTCTAGATATAAATTTTTATCCTGGTCAGAAATTAATACGAATTACAGAATAATAGCACCCAATGATACGAGGCATACCTAACCTCAAAGTACGAATCTAAATAAATCTAGAATCAGGAATATTTAACAACATGTTCTTCACAGAATTTCTGATTATACTAGTCATATACTTTTGTAATCGTCAGATATTAATACGAAGTAAAGGAATTATAGCATCCAACGATTCGAGATTGAGCTAACCTCAAAGTAGGAATCTGAATAAATCAATAATTAGAAATATTTAATAACATGTGCATCGTAGAATTTCCGATTATTCCAGTTATAAATTTGTTTCATAGACAGTAATTAATACGCAGTTAAGGAATTATAGTATCCAATGATACGAGGCATACAGAACATCAAAGTAAGAATCTAAATAAATGTAGAATCAGAAATATTTAAAAACAGGTTCATCACACAATTTACGATTATTCTAGATATAAATTTTTATCATCGTCAGTAATTAATGTGACGTTATGGAATAATAGCATCCAATGATACGCGGCATACCTAACCTCGAAGTATGTATCTAAATAAATCTAGAATCAGGAATATTTAACAGCATGTTCAACACAGAATATCTGATTATTCTAATATAAATTTGTTTCATAGACAGAAATTAATACGAAGTTAAGGAATAATAGTATCCACTGATACGAGATATAGTTAACCTCAAAGTATGAATCTAAATAAATCTAGAATCAGGAATATTTAATCACATGGACCTCACAGAATTCCTGATTATTCTAGTTATAAATTTTTGTCATAGACAGAAGTTAATACGATGTTAAGGTATTACAGTATCCAATGATACGAGGCATACCTAACCTCAAAGTAAGAATCTTAATAAATCTAGAATCACGAATATTTATCTACATGCCCATCACAGACTTTCCTCTTATTCTATATATACATTTGTATCATCGTCACAACTTAATTCGAAGTTAAGGAATAATAGCATTCAACGATACGAGGCATTCTTATCCTCACAGTATGAATCTAAATGAAACTTGAATCACGAATATTTAGGAACACGTTGCACACAGAATTCCTGATTATTCTATTTATAAATTTGTTTCATAGACAGAAATTAATACGAAGTTAAGGAATTGTAGTATCCAATGATACGAGGCATACCTAACCTCAAAGTAAGAATCTAAATAAATCTAGAATCAGAAATATTTATAAACATGTTCTTCACAGAATTTCCGATTATTATAGATATAAATTTATGTCATAGACAGAAATTAATACGAAGGTAAGAAATTATCGCATCCAATGGTACTAGACATACCTATCCTCAAAGCAAGAATAAATAAATCTTGAATCAGAAATATTTAACAAAATGGTCTTAACAGAATTTCTGACTATTCTAGATATAAATTGTTATCATCGTCACAAATTAATACGAAGTTAGGGAATTATAGTGTCCAATGATACGGGATATACCAAACCTCAAAGTACGAATCTAAATAAATCTAGAAGCAGGAATATTAAACAACATGCTGCTCACAGAATTTCTGATTGTCCTAGTTATAAATTGTTATCATCGTCACAAATTAATACGAAGTTAAGGAATTATAGCATCCAATGATACGAGGCCTACCTAACCTAAAGTAAGAATCTAAGTAAAACTAGAATCAGAAATAATTAACAACATGTTCTTCACAGAATTTCTGATTATTCTGGTTATAAACTTTTGTCATAAACAGAAATTGATACGATGTTAAGGAATTATAGTATTCAATGATACGAGACCAACCTAACCTCAATATAAGAATCGATATAAAACATGAATCAAGCATATTTAACAACATGTTCATCATAGAATTTCTAACTATTCTAGATATAAATTGTTATCATCGTCACAAATTAATACGAAGTTAAGGAATTATAGTATCAAATGATACGAGACATACCTAACCTCAAAGTATGGATATAAATAAAACTTGAATAAGAAATAATTAACAACATGTTCTTCACAGAATTTCTGATTATTCTGGATATAAACTTTTGTCATAAACAGAAATTGATACGATGTTAAGGAATTACAGTATTCAATGATACGAGACCAACCTAACCTCAATATAAGAATCGATATAAAACATGAATCAAGCATATTTAACAACATGTTCTTCATAGAATTTCTAACTATTCTCGTAATATATTTTTGTCATAATCAGAAATAAATACGAAGTTAACAAATTATATTATCCAATGATACGAGACATACCTTACCTCAATGGAAGAATGTAAGTAATTCTAGAATAAGAAACATTTAACAACATGTTCTTCACAGAATTTCCGATTATTATAGATATAAATTTATGTCATAGACAGAAATTAATACGAAGGTAAGAAATTATCGCATCCAATGGTACTAGACATACCTATCCTCAAAGCAAGAATAAATAAATCTTGAATCAGAAATATTTAACAAAATGGTCTTAACAGAAATTCTGACTATTCTAGATATAAATTGTTATCATCGTCACAAATTAATACGAAGTTAGGGAATTATAGTGTCCAATGATACGGGATATACCAAACCTCAAAGTACGAATCTAAATAAATCTAGAAGCAGGAATATTAAACAACATGCTGCTCACAGAATTTCTGATTGTCCTAGTTATAAATTGTTATCATCGTCACAAATTAATACGAAGTTAAGGAATTATAGCATCCAATGATACGAGGCCTACCTAACCTAAAGTAAGAATCTAAGTAAAACTAGAATCAGAAATAATTAACAACATGTTCTTCACAGAATTTCTGATTATTCTGGTTATAAACTTTTGTCATAAACAGAAATTGATACGATGTTAAGGAATTATAGTATTCAATGATACGAGACCAACCTAACCTCAATATAAGAATCGATATAAAACATGAATCAAGCATATTTAACAACATGTTCATCATAGAATTTCTAACTATTCTAGATATAAATTGTTATCATCGTCACAAATTAATACGAAGTTAAGGAATTATAGTATCAAATGATACGAGACATACCTAACCTCAAAGTATGGATATAAATAAAACTTGAATAAGAAATAATTAACAACATGTTCTTCACAGAATTTCTGATTATTCTGGATATAAACTTTTGTCATAAACAGAAATTGATACGATGTTAAGGAATTACAGTATTCAATGATACGAGACCAACCTAACCTCAATATAAGAATCGATATAAAACATGAATCAAGCATATTTAACAACATGTTCTTCATAGAATTTCTAACTATTCTCGTAATATATTTTTGTCATAATCAGAAATAAATACGAAGTTAACAAATTATATTATCCAATGATACGAGACATACCTTACCTCAATGGAAGAATGTAAGTAATTCTAGAATAAGAAACATTTAACAACATGTTCTTCACAGAATTTCCGATTATTATAGATATAAATTTATGTCATAGACAGAAATTAATACGAAGGTAAGAAATTATCGCATCCAATGGTACTAGACATACCTATCCTCAAAGCAAGAATAAATAAATCTTGAATCAGAAATATTTAACAAAATGGTCTTAACAGAAATTCTGACTATTCTAGATATAAATTGTTATCATCGTCACAAATTAATACGAAGTTAGGGAATTATAGTGTCCAATGATACGGGATATACCAAACCTCAAAGTATGAATCTAAATAAATCTAGAAGCAGGAATATTAAACAACATGCTGCTCACAGAATTTCTGATTGTCCTAGTTATAAATTGTTATCATCGTCACAAATTAATACGAAGTTAAGGAATTATAGCATCCAATGATACGAGGCCTACCTAACCTAAAGTAAGAATCTAAGTAAAACTAGAATCAGAAATAATTAACAACATGTTCTTCACAGAATTTCTGATTATTCTGGTTATAAACTTTTGTCATAAACAGAAATTGATACGATGTTAAGGAATTATAGTATTCAATGATACGAGACCAACCTAACCTCAATATAAGAATCGATATAAAACATGAATCAAGCATATTTAACAACATGTTCTTCATAGAATTTCTAACTATTCTAGATATAAATTGTTATCATCGTCACAAATTAATACGAAGTTAAGGAATTATAGTATCAAATGATACGAGACATACCTAACCTCAAAGTATGGATATAAATAAAACTTGAATAAGAAATAATTAACAACATGTTCTTCACAGAATTTCTGATTATTCTGGTTATAAACTTTTGTCATAAACAGAAATTGATGCGATGTTAAGGAATTATAGTATTCAATGATACGAGACCAACCTAACCTCAATATAAGAATCGATATAAAACATGAATCAAGCATATTTAACAACATGTTCTTCATAGTATTTCTAACTATTCTCGTAATATATTTTTGTCATAATCAGAAATAAATACGAAGTTAACAAATTATAGTATCCAATGATACGAGACATACCTAACCTCAATGGAAGAATGTAAGTAAATCTAGAATCAGAAATATTTAACAACATGTTCTTCACAGAATTTCCGATTATTACAGATATAAACTCATGTCATAGACAGAAATTAATACGAAGGTAAGAAATTATGGCATCCTATGGTACGAGACATACCTATCATCAAAGCAAGAATGTAAATAAATCTTGAATCAGAAATATTTAACAAAATGGTCTTAACAGAATTTCTGACTATTCTAGATATAAATTGTTATCATCGTCACAAATTAATACGAAGTTACGAAATTACAGCATCCAATGATACGAGACATACCTAACCTCACAGTATGAATCTAAATAAAACTGGAATCAGAAATATTTAATAACATGTTCTTCACAGAATTTCCGGTTATTCTATATACAAATTATTATCATAGTCAGAAATTAAAACGAAGATGAGGAATTACAGCATCCAATGATACGAGACGTACCTAACCTCAAATTGTGAATCTAAATAAATCTGGAATCAGAAATATTTAAAGACATGTTCATCGCACAATCTACGATTATTCTAGATATAAATTTTTATCATCGTCAGTAATTAATGTGACGTTATGGAATAATAGCATCCAATGATACGCGGCATACCTAACGCCAAAGTATGGATCTAAATTAATCTAGAATCAGGAATATTTAGCAACATGGTCCTCACAGAATTCCTGATTATTCTGGTCATAAATTTTTGTCATAGACAGAAATTGATACGATGTTAAGGTATAATAGTATCCAATGATACGAGACATACCTAACCTCAAAGAAAGAACCTAAATAAATCTAGAATGAGAAATATTTAACAGTATATTCCTCACATAATTTCTGGTTATTTTAGTTAAAATTTTTTGGGATAGACAGAAATTAATACCAAGTTACGGAATAATAGTATCCAGTATTACGAGACATACCTAACCTCGAAGTATGAATCTAAGTAAATCTAGAATCATGAATATTTAACAACATGTTCTTCACAGAATTTCTGATCAATCTAGCAGTAACTTTTCGTCAAAGACAAAAATTGGTACGAAGTTGAGGAATTATAGTATCCAGTGATACGAGATATAGCTAACCACAAAGTAGGAATCTAAATAAATCTAGCATCAGGAATATTTAATCACATGGACCTCACAGAATTCCTGATTATTCTAGTTATAAATTTTTGTCATAGACAGAAGTTAATACGATGTTAAGGTATTACAGTATCCAATGGTACGAGGCATACCTAACCTCAAAGTAAGAATCTTAATAAATCTAGAATCACGAATATTTATCTACATGCCCATCACAGACTTTCCTCTTATTCTATATATACATTTGTATCATCGTCACAACTTAATTCGAAGTTAAGGAATAATAGCATTCAACGATACGAGGCATTCTTACCCTCACAGTAAGAATATAAATGAAACTTGAATCAGACATATTTAATAACATGTTGCACACAGAATTTCTTACTAATCTAGTAATAACTTTTTGTCACAGACAGAAATTAGTACGAAGTTAAGGAATTACAGTATCCAATGATACGTGACATACCTAACCTCAAAGTAAGAATGAAAATAAATCGAGAATCAGGAATATTTAACAACATTTTCCACTCCGAATTTCTGATTATTCTAGATATAAATTTGTTTCATAGACTGAAATTAATACGTAGTTAAGGAATTAAAGTATCCAAAGATACGAGGCATACCGTACATCAAAGTAAGAATCTAAATAAATCTGGAATCAGTAATATTAAACAACATGTTCTTTACAGAATTTCCGATTACTCTTGATATTAATTTTTATCATAGTCACAAATTAATACGAAGTTACGGAATTACAGCATCCAATGATATGAGACATACCTAACCTCACAGTATGAAACCAAATAAAACTGGAATCAGAAATATTTAATAACATGTTCTTCACAGAACTCCCGGTTATTCTATATACAAATATTTATCATAGTCAGAAATTAATACGAAGATGAGGAATTACTGCATCCAATGATACGAGACGTACCTAACCTCAAATTATGAATTTATATACAGCTACAATCAGAAAAATTTAATAACATGTTCATCGCAGCATTCCCGATTATTCTATATATAATTTTTATCATCGTCACAAATTAATCCGAAGTTAAGCAATTACAGCAACCAATGATACGAGATATACCTAACCTCAAAGTATTAATCTAAATAAAACTAGAATCAGAAATATTTAGCAACATGTTCTTCACTGAATTTCCGATTATTCGAAATAAACATTTTTATCATCGTCACAAATTAATACGTTGTTACGGAATTATAGCATCCAATGATACCAGAAACACCTAACCTCAAGGCAAGAATCTATATAAACCAAGAATCAGGAATTTTTACAACATGTCCATCACAGAACTTCTGATCATTCGGGTAATAAATTTTTGCTGTAGATGAAATTAATACGAAGTTCAGAAATTATAGTGTCCAATGATACGTGGCATACCTAACCTCAAAGTAAGAATCTAAATAAAACAGAAGCAGAAATATTTAACAACATGTTCTTCGCAGAATTTCCGATCATTCCAGATATAAATTTTTATCATCGTCAGTAATTAATAAGAAGTTAATATATAATAGCATCCAGTGATACGAGGCATACCTGACTTTAAAGTTTTAATCTAAATAAAACTAGGATCAGAAATATTTAACGACATGTTCTTCACATAATTTCCGATTATTGTAGATATAAATTTTTGTCATAGACAGAAATTAATACGAGGTTAAGTACTAATAGCATTCAACGATACGAGGAATACATAACCTCACAGTAAGAATCTAAATAAAACTAGAATCAGAAATATTTAACGACATGTTCTTCACAGATTTTCTGATTATACTACATATAAATTTTTGACATAGACAGAAATTAATACGAGATTAAGTACTAATCGCATTCAACGTTACGAGAAATACCTAACCTCAAAGTATAAATCTAAATAAAACTAGAATCAGAAATATTTAGCAACATGTTCTTCACAGAATTTCCGATTGTCCTAGATATCAATTTTTATCATCGTCGGAAATTAATTCGAAGTTAAGGAGTTATAGCGTCCAATGATATGAGGCATACCTAAACTCAAAGTAGAAATATAATAAAAATAGGATCAGAAATATTTAACAACAGGTTCTTCAGAGAATTTCCGTTTATAATAGTAATAAATCTTTATTTTCGCCACAAATTAATACGAAGATAAGAAATTATAGCATCCAATGATACAAAACATACCTCACCTCAAAGTGGGAATCTAAATAAATGTAGAATAAGGATTATTTAACAACATGTTCTGCACAGAATTCCTGTTTAATCTAGTTATAAATTTTTATCATCGTAAGAAATTAATACGAAATTAAGGAATTATAGAATCCAATGATACGAGACATACTTAACCTCAAAGTATGATTCTAAATAAATCTAGAATCAGGAATATTTGACAACATGTTCTTCACAGATTTTCCGATTATTCTAGTAATAACTTTATGTCGCAGTCAGAAATTGGAACGAAGTTAAGGAATTATAGTATCCACTGATACGAGATATACCTGTCCTGAAAGTAAGAATCTAAATACATCTAGAATGAGAAATATTTAACAACATATCCATCACAGAATTTCCGATTATTCTAGTTATAAATTTTTGTCATAGACAGAAATTAATACGAAGTTATGGAATAATAGTATCCACTGATACGAGATATAGTCAACCACAAATTATGATTCTAAATAAATCTAGAATCAGGAATATTTAACAACATGTTCCACTCAGAATTTCTGATTATTCAACTTATAAATTTGTTTCATCCACAGTAATTAATACGAAGTTAAGGAACTATAGTATCCAATGATACGAGACATAGTTAACCTCAAAGTATGGATCTAAATAAATCTAGAATCAGGAATATTTAACAACATGTTCCACACCGAATTTCTGATTATTCTAGATATAAATTTGTTTCATAGACAGAAATTATTACGTAGTTAAGGAATTATAGTATCCAATGATACGAGACATACTTAACCTCAAAGTAAGAATCTAAATGAAACTTCAATCAGAAATATTTAACAACATCTTCTACACAGAATATCCGATTATTCTAGTTATAAATTTTTGTCACAGACAAAAATTAGTACGAACGTAAGTAATTATAGTATCCAGTGATACGAGATATAACTAACCTCAAAGTAAGAATCTAAATAAAACTAGAATCAGAAGTATTTAACAACATGTTCTCCACAGAATTTCTGATTATTATAGTTATAAATTTTTATCATCGTCACAAATTAATACGAAGTAAAGGAATTATAGCATCCAATGATGCGAGACATACCTAACCTGAAAGTAAGAATCTAAATATAATTAGAATCTCAAATATTTAACAACATGTTCTTCAGAGACTTTCCGTTTATTCTAGTAATAAATCTTTATTATCGTAACAAATTAATACGAAGATAAGAAATTATAGCATCCAATGACACAAGACATACCTAACCTCAAAGTATGAATATAAATCAAACTAGAATCGGAAATTTTGAACAACATGCTCATCACAGAATTTCCTCTTATTCTAGATATAAACTTTTGTCATCGTCAGAAATTAATACGAAGCTATGGAATTATAGTATCCAATGATACGAGGCATACCTAACCTCAAAGTAAGAATCTAAATAAAACTAGAATCAGGAATTTTGAACAACATGTTTTTCACAGAATTTCCGATTACTCTAGATATAATTTTATATCATCGACAGAAATTAATTCGAAGTTAAGGAATAATAGTATCCAATGATACGTAGCATGCGTAACCTCAAAGGAAGAAGCTAAATAAATCTAGAATCAGGAATTTTGAACAACATGTTTTTCACAGAATTTCCGATTTCTCTAGATATAATTTTATATCATCGTCAGAAATTAATTCGAAGTTAAGGAATAATAGAATCCCATGATACGTAGCATGCTTAACCTCAAAGGAAGAACCTAAATAAATCTGGAATCAGAAATATTTAACAACATGCTCATCACGGAATTTCCTGTTATTCTATATATAAATTTTTATCATCGTCACAAATTAATACGAAGCTATGGATTTATAGTATCCAAAGATACGAGGCATACCTAACCTCAAAGTAAGAATATAAATAAACCTTGAACGAGAAATGTTTATCATGTTATTCACAGGAAACCCGATTATTCTAGTCATAAATTTTTGTCCTCGTCAGAAGCTAACACGAAGTTATGGAACTATTGCATCCAATGATACAAAACATACCTCACCTCAAAGTGGAAATCTAAATAAATGTAGAATAAGGAATATTTAACAACATGTTCTGCACAGAATTCCTGTTTAATCTAGATATAAATTTTTGTCTGCGTCAGAAATTACTACGAAGTTAAGGAATAATAGCATCCAACGATACGAGGCATGCCTAATCTAAAGGTAAGAATCTAAATAAGTCTAGAATCAGAAATATTTAACAACATGTTCTTCACAGAATTTCCGATCATTCTAGTAATAAATATTTATCATCTTCAGAAATTAATACGAAGTTAAGGAATAATAGCATCCAATGGTACGAGGCATGCCTAACCTCAAAGTAAAACTCTATATAAAACTAGAGTCAGAAATATTTAACAACTTGTTCTTCACATAATTCCCGAGTATTCTAGATATAAATTTTTATTATTGTCGGATATTAATTCGCAGTTATGGAATTGTAGTGTACAAAGATACGAGACATACCTAACATCAAAGTATGAATCAAAATAAAACTAGAATCAGAAATATATAGCAACGTGTTCATCACAGGCTTTCCGATTATTCTGGTTATAAATTTTTGTCATCGTCAGAAATTAATACGAAGTTAAGGTATTATAGCAACCAATGACACGAGACGTACCTAACCTCAATGTATGAATCCAAATAAATCTAGAATCAGAAATATTTAACAACATGCTCATCACACAATTTGCGATTGCTCTATATATAAATTTGTATCATCGACAGTAATTAATAAGAGTTAAGGAATAATAGCATCCAGTGATACGAGGCATACCTAACCTCAAAGTAAGGATCTAAAAAATCTAGAATCAGAAATATTTAGCTACATGTCCTTCACAGAATTTCTGATCATTCTGGTTGTAAATTTTTGTCATAGACAGAAATTAATACGAAGCTATCGGATTATAGCATCCAATGTCACGAGACATACATAACCTCAAAGTATGAATACAAATAAAACAAGAATCGGAAATTTTTAACACCACGTTCTTCACAGAATTTCCTCTTATTCTAGATATAAATTTCTGTCATCGTCAGAAATTATTACGAAGTTAAGGAATTGTAGCATCCAATGATACGACACGTGCTTGACCTCAAAGTATGAATGCAAATAAATCTAGAATCACGAATATTTAACAACACGTTCTCCACAGAATTTCTGATTATTATAGTTATAAATTTTTATCATCGTCAGAAAGTAATACGAAGTTAAGGAATTATAGCACCCAATGGTACGAGACTTACATAACCTCAAAGTACGAATATAATTAAAATTAGAATCGGAAATATTTAACACCATGTTCTTGAGAGAATTTCCATTTATTCTAGTAATAAATCTTTATTATCGTCACAAATTAATACGAAGATAAGAAATTATAGCATCCGATGACACGAGATACACCTAACCTCAAAGTATGAATATAAATAAAACTAGAATCCGAAATTTTTAACAACATGTTCTTCACAGAATTTCCTCTTATTCTAGATATAAATTTCTGTCATCGTCAGAAATTAATACGAAGTTAAGGAACTATAGCATCCATCGGTACGGGACATACCTAACCTCAAAGTAAGAATCTAAATCAAATTAGAATCAGAAATATTTAACAACATGTTCTTCACAGAATTTCCGATTATTCTAGTCATAAATTTCTATTATCGACACAAATTAGAACGAAGATAAGAAATTATAGCATCCTATGATACGAGACATACCTAACCTCAAAGTATTAATCTAAATAAAACTAGAATCAGAAATATTTAACATGTTCTTCACAGAATTTCCGATTATTCTAGATATCAATTTTTGTCATAGACAGAAATTAATACGATGGTATGGAATTATAGTATCCAGTGATACGAGGCATACCTAACCTCAAAGTAAGAATCTAAATATAAATAAAATCAGAAATATTTAACAACATCTTGATCACACAATTACCGATTATTCCAGATATATATTTTTATCATGGTCAGAAATTAATACCAAGTTCAGGAATTATAGTATCCAATGATACGAGATATAGCTTACCTAAAAGTAGGAATCTGAATAAATCTAGAATGAGAAATATTTAATAACATGTCCTTCACAGAATTTTTGACAATTCTGGTTATAAATTTCTGCCATAGACAGTAATTAATACGAAGTTAAGGAATTATAGTATCCAAAGATACGAGACATAGTTAAACTCACAGTATGAACCTAATAAATCTAGAACCAGGAATATTTAACAACATGTTCCACATAGAATTTCTGATTATTCTAGATATAAATATTTGTCATCGTCACAAATTAATAAGAAGTCCAGGAATTATAGTATCCAATGATACGAGACATAGTTAAACTCACATTATGAACCTAATAAATCTATAATCAGGAATATTTAACAACATGTTCCACATAGAATTTCTGATTATTCTAGATATAAATATTTATCGTCGTCGCAAATCAATACGAAGTAAAGGAATTACAGCATCCAACGATAAGAGACATACATAACCTCAAAGCAGGAATCTCAACAAATCTAGAATCAGGAATATTTAACAACATGTTCTTCGCAGAATTTCTGATTATTCTAGATATAAATTTCTAACATCGTAAGCAATTAATACGAAGTTTAGGAATTACAGTATCCAATAGTACGAGATATACCTATCCTGAGAGTAAGATTCTAAATTAATCTACAATGAGAAATATTTAACAGCATGTCCATCACTGAATTTCCGATTATTCGATATAAACATTTTTATCATCCTCACAAATTAATACGTTGTTAAGGAATTATAGCATCCAATGATACCAGAAATACCTAAACTCAAGGCAAGAATCTATATAAACCAAGAATCAGTAATTTTTACAACATGACCATCACAGAACTTCTGATCATTCTGGTAATAAATTTTTGCTGTAGATGAAATTAATACGAAGTTCAGAAATTATAGTGTCCAATGATACGAGGCATACCTAACCTCAAAGTAAGAAACTAAATAAAACAGAAGCAGAAGTATTTAGCAACATGTTCTTCGCAGAATTTCCGATCATTCCAAATATAAATTTTTATCATCGTCAGTAATTAATAACAAGTTAATATATAATAGCATCCAGTGATACGGGGCATACGTGACTTCAAAGTTTTAATCTAAATAAAGCTAGGATGAGAAATACTTAACGACATGTTCTTCACGGAATTGCCCATTATTCTAGATATAAATTTTTACGTCGTCAGAAAGTAATAATATGATATTGAATAATTACATCCAATGATACGAGACATACCTAACTTCAAAGTAAGAATCTAAATAAAACTAGAATCAGAAATATTTAACAACATGTTCTGCACATAATTTCTGATTATTACAGTAATAAATTTTTATCATTGTCAGAAAATAATACGAAGTTAAGGAAGAATGGCATCCAATGTTACGCGACATACTTAACCTCAAAGGAGGAATCTAAATAAGTCTAGAATCAGAAATATTTAGCAAAATGTTCTTCACATAATTTCCTGTCATTCTATGTATAAATTTTTATCATCGTCAGAAATTAATACGAAGTTAAGGAATTATAGCATTTAATGATACGAGACATACCTAACCCCATAATATAAATCTAAATACAACTAGAATCAGAGATATTTAACAACATGTTCTTCACAGAATATCCGTTTATTCTATATATAAATATTTGTCATAGACAGAAATTAATACGAAGGTAAGGAACTATAGCGTCCAATGATACGAGATATACCTAACCTCAAAGTATGAATCTAAATAAAACTAGAATCAGAAATATTTAACAGTATGTTCTTCACAGAATTTCCTATCATTCCAGATATAAATTTTCATCATCGTCAGTAATTAATAAGAAGTAAAGGACTAATAGCATCCAGTGATACGAGGCAAACCAGACCTCAAAGTTTTAATCAAACTAAAATTAGGATCAGAAATATTTAACGACATGTTCTACACGGAATTTCCCATTTTTCTAGATATAAATTTTTACATCGTCAGAAATTAATAAGAAGTTATTGAATGATTACATCCAATGATACGAGACATACCTAACCTCAAAGTAGGAATCTAAATAAAACTAGAATCAGAAATACTTAACAACATGTTCTCCACATTATTTCTGATTATTACAGTTATAAATTTTTATCATCGTCAGAAATTAATACGAAGTTAAGGAATAATAGCATCCAATGTTACGAGACATACTTAACCTCAAAGGAGGAATCTAAATAAGTCTAGAATCAGAAATATTTAACAACATGTTATTCACAGAATTTTCGATTATTCTAGATATAAATTTGTATCATGGTCAGAAATTAATGGAAGATAAGGAATAATAGCATCCACTGGTACGAGGCATACGTAATCTCAAAGTATGAATTTAAAAAAAACTAGAATCAGAAATATTTAACAACATGTTCTTCACAGAATTTCCGATTATTCTAGATATAAATTTTTATCATCGTCAGAAATTAATACGAGGTTAAGTACTAATAGCATTCAACGATACGCGGAATACCTACCCGCAAAGTACGAATCTAAATATAACTAGAATCAGAAATATTTAACAACATGTCCTTCACAGAATTTCTGATCATTCTGGTTGTAAATTTTTGTCATAGACAGAAATTAATACGAAGCTATAGGATTATAGCATCCAATGGAAAGAGATATAGCTAACCTCAATGAATGAATCTAAATATATCTAGAATCAGGAATATTTAACATGGTGCTCACAGAATTCCAGATTCTTCTAGTACTAAATTTTTATCATCGTCAGAAATTAATACGAAGTTAAGAAATAATAGCATCCAATGATACGAGGCATGCCTAATCTCAATGTAAGAATCTAACTAAGGATAGAATCAGGAATATTTAGCATAATGGTCCACACCGAATTTCCTGTTGCTCTATGTATAAATTTTTATCATCGTCACAAATTAATGCGATGTTAAGGAATTATAACATCCAATGATACGAGATATAGCTAACCTCAAAGTAGGAATCTGAATAAATCTAGAATGAGAAGTATTCAATAACATGTCCATCACAGATTTTCCGATTGATCCATATATAAACATTTATCATCGTCACAAATTAATACGAAGTTAAGGAATTATAGCATCCAATGACACGAGACATACCAAACCTCAAAGTATGAATACAAATAAAACTAAAATCGGAAATTTTTAACAACATGTTCTTCACAGAATTTCCTCTTATTCTAGATATAAATTTCTGTCATCGTCAGAAGTTAATACGAAGTTAAGGAATTACAGCATCCAGTGATACTATACATGCCTAACCTCAAAGTATGAATCTAATTAAAATTGGAATCGGAAATATTTAACAACATGTTCTTCAGAGAACTTCCATTTATTCGAGTAATAAACATTTATCATCGTCACAAATTAATACGAAGTTAAGGAATTATAGCATCCAATGACACGAGACATACATAACCTCAAAGCTGGAATCTAAATAAATCTAGAATTAGAAATATTTAACAACATGTTCTTCAGAGAATTTCCATTTATCCTAGAAATAAATCTTTATTATCGTCACAAATTAATACGAAGATAAGAAATTTTAGCATCCAATGACACGAGGCATACCTAACCTCAAAGTTTGAATCTAATTAAAATTGGAATCTGGAATCTTTAACAACATGCTCACCACTGAATATCCGGTTATTGTATATATAAATTTTTATCATCGTCACAAATTATTACGAAATAAAGGAATTATAGCATCCAATGATACGAGACATACCTAACCTCAAAGTATGAATCTAATTAAAATTGGAATCGGAAATATTTAACAACATGTTCTTCAGAGAACTTCCATTTATTCGAGTAATAAACATTTATCATCGTCACAAATTAATACGAAGTTAAGGAATTATAGCATCCAATGACACGAGACATACATAACCTCAAAGCAGGAATCTAAATAAATCTAGAATCAGAAATATTTAACAACATGTTCTTCAGAGAATTTCCATTTATCCTAGAAATAAATCTTTATTATCGTCACAAATTAATACGAAGATAAGAAATTATAGCATCCAATGACACGAGGCATACCTAACCTCAAAGTATGAATACAAATAAAACTAAAATCGGAAATTTTTAACAACATGTTCTTCACAGAATTTCCTCTTATTCTAGATATAAATTTCTGTCATCGTCAGAAGTTAATACGAAGCTAAGGAACTATAGCATCCATCGATACGAGACATACCTAACCTCAAAGTAAGAATCCAAATCAAATTAGAATCAGAAATATTTAACTACATGCTCATCACCGAATTTCCTGTTATTCTATATATAAATTTTTATCTTCGACAGAAATTAAAACGAAGGTAAGGAATTATAGCATCCAATGATACGAGACATACCTAACCTCAATGCATTAATCTAAATAAAACTAGAATCAGGGATATTTAGCAACATTGTCCTCGCATAATTCCTGATTATTCTAGTTATATATTTTTGTCATCTTCAGAAATAAATACCGAGATTAGAAATTATTGCATTCAATGGTCCGACAAACATAACCACAAAGGATGAATCCAAATAAATCTAGAATCTGGAAAATTTAGCAACATGGTCCTCACAAAATTCCTGATTATTCTAGGTATAAATTTTTGACAATGACTGAAATTAATACGAAGTTAAGGATTTATAGTTTTCATTGATACGAGACATACCTAACCTCAATGAGGGAATATAAATAAATCTAGAATCAGGAATATTTAACATCATGTTCATCACACAATTTACAATTATTCTAGTTATAAATACTTATCATCGTCAGAAATTAATACGAAGTTAAGGAATTACATTGTCCAATGATACGAGACATACCTAACCTGAAAATATGAATATAAATAAAAATATAATCAGAAATACCTAACAACAAGTTCTTCACAGAATTCCTGATGGTTCTAGTTATATATTTTTGTGGTCTTCAGAAATAAATACCGAGATAAGAAATTATTGCATACAACGGTCCGACATACATAACCTCAAATGATGAATCTAAATAAATCTAGAATCAGGAATATTTAACAACGTGTTCATCAACGAATATCCGATTATTCTAGATATAAATTTCTGTCATCGACAGAAATTAATGAGAAGTTAAGGAATTATAGCATCCTATGGTACGAGACGCACCTAACCTCAAAGCACGAATCTAAATAAATGTAGAATCAGGGATATTTAGCAACATTGTCCTCACATAATTCCTGATTATTCTAGTTATATATTTTTGTCATCTTCAGAAATAAATACCGAGATTAGAAATTATTGCATTCAATGGTCCGACAAACATAACCACAAAGGATGAATCCAAATAAATCTAGAATCTGGAAAATTTAGCAACATGGTCCTCACAAAATTCCTGATTATTCTAGGTATAAATTTTTGACAATGACTGAAATTAATACGAAGTTAAGGATTTATAGTTTTCATTGATACGAGACATACCTAACCTCAATGAGGGAATATAAATAAATCTAGAATCAGGAATATTTAACATCATGTTCATCACACAATTTACAATTATTCTAGTTATAAATACTTATCATCGTCAGAAATTAATACGAAGTTAAGGAATTACATTATCCAATGATACGAGACATACCTAACCTCAAAGTGAGAATCTAGATAAATCTAGAATCAGGGATATTCAGCAACATTGTCCACACAGATTTCCTGATTATTCTGGATCTAAATTTTTGTCATAGACAGAAATTAATACGATGTTAAGGTATTATAGTATCCAATGATACGAGACATACCTAACCTCAATAAATGATTCTAAATAAATCTAGAATCAGGAATATTTAACAACATGGTCCTCACTGAATTTCTGACTAATCTAGTAATTACTTTTTGTCACAGACAGGAATTAGCACGAAGTTTAGGAATGATAGTATCCAATGATACGAGACATACCTAACCTCAAAGTATGAATATAAATAAATCTAGAGACAGGAATATTTAGCAACATGGTCCTCAAAGAATTCCTGATCATTCTGGTAATAAATTTTTGTCATAGACAGAAATTAATACGATGCGACGGTATTATAGTATCCAATGATACGAGATATACCTAACCTCAAAGTAAGAACCTAAATAAATCTAGAATGAGAAATATTTAACAACATGTCCATCACAGAATTTCCGATTATTCAATATATACATTTTTATCATAGACAGAAATTAATACGAAGCTAAGGAAATATAGTATCCACTCATACGATATACAGCTAACCTCAAAGTATGAATCTAAATATATCATGAATCTGGAATATTTAGCAACATGTTCTTCACTGAATTTCCGATTATTCTAGATATAAATTTTTATTATCGTCGGAAATTAATTCGGATTTATGGAATTGTAGGGTACAATGATACGAGACATACCTAACCTCAAAGTATGAATCTAAATAAAACTAGAATCAGAAATATTTAGCAACATGTTCATCACAGGCTTTCCGATTATTCTTGTTATAAATTTTTATCATCGTCAGAAATTAATTCGAAATTATGGAATTATAGCGTGCAATGATACGAGACATACCTATCCTCGATGGGAGAATCTAAATAAAACTAGAATCAGAAATATTTAACAACATGTTCTTCACATAATTTCCGATTATTCTGGTTATAAATTTTTGTCATAGACAGAAATTAATACGAAGTTAGGGATTTATAGTATCCAATGATAAGAGACATACATCACCTCAAAGCAGGAATCTAAATAAATCTAGAATCAGAAATATTTAACAACATGTTCTTCAGAGAATTTCCATTTATCCTAGTAATAAATCTTTATTATGGTCACAAATTAATACGATGATAAGAAATTATAGCATCCAATGACACGAGACATACCAAACCTCAAAGTATGAATACAAATAAAACTAAAATCGGAAATTTTTAACAACATGTTCTTCACAGAATTTCATCTTATTCTAGATATAAATTTCTGTCATCGTCAGAAGTTAATATGACGTTATGGAATAATACCATCCAATGATACGAGGCCTTCTAAACCTCAAAGTAAGAATCTAACTCAAACTAGAATCAGAAATATTTAGAAACATGTTTTTGACTGAATTTCCGATTGTTCTAGATATAAATTTATACATCGTCAGAAATTAATAAGAAGTTAAGGAATAATTCCATCCAATGATACGAGATATACCTAACGTCAAAGTAAGAATCTAAATCAATCTAGAATCTGGAATATTTAACAACATGTTCACCACGCAATTTCCGATTGTTCCAGATATAAATTTTTACATAGTCCGAAATTAATTCGAAATTATGGAATTATAGCGTGCAATGATACGAGACATACCTAACCTCATTGGGAGAATCTAAATAAATCTAGAATCAGAAATATTTAACAACATTTTCTTCACAGAATTTCTGATTATTCTAGATATAATTTTTTGTCATAAACAGAAATAAATACGAAGTTAAGGAACTATAGCATCCATCGGTACGGGACATACCTAACCTCAAAGTCAGAATCTAACTCAAACTAGAATCAGAAATATTTAGAAACATGTTTTTCACTGAATTTCCGATTATTCTAGATATAAATTTATACATCGTCAGAAATTAATATGAAGTTAAGGAATAATTCCATCCAATGATACGAGACATACCTAACCTCAAAGTAAGAATCTAAATAAAACAAGAATCAGAAATATTTAACTACCTGTTCTTCGCGGAATTTCCGATTATTCTAGATATAAATTTTTACATCGTCAGAAATTAATACGAAGTTAAGGAATTATAGTCCCCACTGGTACGAGACTTACCTAACCTCAAGGTATGAATCTAAGTAAGTCTAGAATCAGGAATCTTCAACAACATGCTCATCACCTAATTTCCGGTTATTGAAGATATAAATTTTTACATTGTCAGAAATTAATACGAAGCTAAGTACTAATAGCATTCAACGATACGAGGAATACCTAACCTCAAAGTAAGAATTTAAGTAAAACTAGGATCAGAAATATTTAACGACATGTTCTTCACGGAATTTCCAATTATTCTAGATATAAATTTTTATCACAGTCAGAACTTAATACGTAGTTAAGAAGTAATAGCATCCAATGATACGAGGAGTACCTAACGCAAATCAAGAATATAAATAAATTTGGAATCAGAAATATTTAGCAACATGTTCTACACAGAATTTCCGATTATTCTAGATATAAATATTTATTATCGACACAAATTAATACGAACATATGAAATTATAGCATCCAATGATACGAGATACAGCTAACCTCAAAGTAGGAATCTGAATAAATCTATAATGAAAAATATTTAATAACATATCCATCATAGATTTTCCGATTATTCTATATATAAATATTTATTATCGTCACAAATTAATACGAAGTTAAGGAATTATAGCATTCAAAGATACGAGACATACCTAACCTCACAGTATGAATCTAAATCAATCAATAATCAGGAATATTTAGCAATATTGTCCTCACAGAATTCCTGATGAGTCCAGTTATAAATTTTTAGCATAGACAGAAATTAGTACGAAGTTAAGGAATTTCAGAATCCAATGGTACGAGACATACCTAACGTCGAAGTACGAATCTAAATAAATCTAGAATTAGAAGTATTTAAAAACATGTTCATCACACAATTTCCGATAATTCTAGATACAAATTTTTATCATCGTCAGAAATTAATACGAATTGAGGAAAAAGAGCATCCAATGATACGAGGCATTCTTAACCTCAAAGTATGATTCTAAATAAGTCTAGAATCAGAAATATTTAACAACATGTTCTTCACAGAATTTCCGACTTTTCTAGTTATAAATTTTTATCATCGTCACAAATTAATACGAAGTTATGGAATTGTAACCACCAATGATACGACACATACATAACCTCAAAGCAAGAATCTAAATAAATCTGGAATCAGAAAAATTTAACAACATATTCTTCACAGAATTTCCGATTGTCCTAGATATAAATTTTTATCATCGTCAGAAATTAAGACGAAACTAAGGAATAATAGCATCCAGTGATAGGAGATATACCTAAACCTCAAAGTATGAATCTAAATAAAACTAGAATCAGAAATATTTAACAACATGTTCATCACAGATTTTCCGATTATTCCAGATATAAATTTTTATCATCGTCACAAATTAAAACGAAGTTATGGAATTGTAACCACCA